>NC_039362.1:206993528-207026590 GCF_003573695.1 Papaver somniferum
TCCTTACGATGTCTACAGTGAACTGCCATATGTCCAGTAACTCCACACGCATAACAAGCACCCTTAATTTTAGTAATGCTAGACTCTGGTTTTCGAAACATACCTTTCTTGGGAGGACCACGCTTAGAGTTACGATTGTTACTCTCACCTTTTCCAGCTTTGGAAGATCTGTGTTCAGTCATATGAGCTTTGTTACTCATGTCCCTTGCAGAAGACACGTTCTTATCCTTGGTGCACAGCATCTCTTCCACTTGAATTTTCTTTCCTAATTCAACCATGTTGATCTCGCCAGTTTCATGTCTTAGCTTTTTCTTGTATTCAGACCAAGAAGATGGTAACTTCTCAATTACCGCAGATACTTGAAACGTCTCATCAATGACCATACCTTCAGCAAGAATCTCATTAATGATCTGTTGAAATTCGAGAAATTGATCAACAACAGGTTTATCATTCGTCATCTTGAAGTCCATAAACTTCGCCACCAGAAATTTGACGTTTTCATTTCTTGGGGAAGCACCATGAATGACATTATCATCACAAGAAATAGCGAATTCACGATGGAGATTGGTTTCAGCGAGTCTGTTCTTGAAATAAAACGGCGAATCGAGCAAGGCTTGGGTATCAAAGTATCTACACAAATTCTAACAGTATACGGGTTGGAACTAATCGATGGACTTGATAGGGGAGATTATCCGACTATCGGCGCAGGAACAAGAATTGATCTTAACATCAAGAAGAAAGAACTTGTTATCGAAATTAATCCTAATAGAATTCAAATTGTTCTTATGATATCAAAACGGAAAACAATATATAATTGAAGTTGATAGAACTGAAACAGTTTCAAGTTTGAAAGAGAAAATCCATGGGATTGACGGAAGTCCCATCAAAAGATCGCACTCAAAGTGGGGCTGCATGAGCAAAGAAAACAGTTTGACGATCCAGCTCCAAACATAGATTATAATATGGAAATTAGCATTAGTGAACATCCAGAGCAATTTTCGGCTAAACAAGATTACTTTCAGCTCATGAGTTCGGCCAAAAATCCACCAGAGTCGAGTCAGACGAACCTAACACAGTGCCATGTTCGGCTCAAAATATAAGAGTACTAAAATCGGCCGAACATCATGAAATTTATGGGGCTACTCAACTCGTGTGTGCGGTCGAATCCACCAAAGACGAATCAGCCGAACCTAATACGGATGTAATGTTCAGCCCAAAATTATATTTACAAAATCAGACGAACTGATCTTCTAAAGCCTAGGTTTGTCCAATAATTTTGGCCCGAACCTACATCTGTAACCCTAATTTCATCTTCTAAATCCTATTCAATCGATTAAACATACTCGAATCTATGACAAATAAGATGGATTTGTTATAAATACATTCTAATATACATCTAACTGCAATCGGCGTTCGGATTTCGCACTTCTCAAAGGGAGAAGAAGGAAGAAGAAGAATTAGAAAAGAAAAAATGTTGACTGTTTTTTTTTTATTAGTTTTAGTTTAGGTTTTAATTTAGTCAAAGAGTATTCAAGTAATCTAATTAGTTTTAGTTTAAGTTTTTAATTAAATGGAAGGACATTTAAGTAATCTAATTAAAGGGTAACCTAGTAATTTTGAAATGGTTTAGACACCCTTTATAAAGATATCATTTAGTATGCCTCAAAACTAGGGGTGAGCATAAAAACCGGAACCGCGGATTTGATCCGTATCCGTCCGCAAAATTGCGGATTTCACCCAAACTGCAAGACACGGATGGGATTCTCAAATCCGCATGTTTTAGCGGTTTAGGTGCGGTTGAATATTGAAAACCGCGGATTCACCCGCACCGCATCTGACTCTGCTCCATTAGCTATAAGCCACGAAGCCCAACTAATTGAATGTGATGTCACTAAGCCCATATCAAAAATGGATTGCTTATTTGCTTCTTTAGCTTGATGTCACTAAGCAAGCAGGCCCAACATGGGAACTGGATCGAACCAAAGAGCCGAGACTCCGCTGCTCAATGAGCAGAGATGTGATGATGAGTTGGGAATTTGAGTTTTCTTCTTTTCTTGCTTGACAAATTTTTTTTTTACCAAATCCGCGGTTAATCCGCAACCGGCCCGTACAATCTACGGATCCGCGGATGTAAAATCCGCGGATGATTGGGCCGGTCACGGTTTGATTTTTCAAATCTGCAACTTGGACGCTTTGGTTGCGGGTGACCCTTAATCCGCAACCGTCCGTCCGTTGCACACCCCTACTCAAAACAGGTTTCTATATAATTGAACTTGAACCAATTCTCAAGTGACTGGAAGAAGCCCAAGCCCAAACAAACGAGCGGCTCGCTTGAATTAGGTCTGATTTTCTTCTACCTTCATTCTTCATTCATAGAGTTGAGCAAAGCAGCAGCAAGAAGAAGAAATTAGGGTTTTTAGGGTTTATACTGAATTCAATCTCATTTCTCTTCATAAGTTTTTTTTGGTAATCGGTAATTGCAGCAGCAGTAGTCTATGGTTTGTATTGGTTCAAAAGCTCTTCAATCAGGAAGATACAAAGCTCATAATAATCACAACCTCATAGAAGAAGATTATCCTCAAATGCCTGGGGACAGAATGAATCATAAGACTGATAATCAAGCTGGAGGTAGAAGGAATAATAATAATCCTAAGGGAAGCAAAAACAGAAGACCTGGTAAAGAACAACATCACGGCGGCGGCGGCGGTGGCGGTTTTGATGGTTTTGCAGCACAACCATCCTATAAAAAGAATGACAAGTATTCATCCAACCATCAATCATCGTCACTTGTGAGGAAACAAGTGGATCCAGAGACGGCAAAGTACTTTTCTGAAATTGCTAATTTATACGAAGGAGCTGAGATTGAGGAGCGGAATGTTATATGTGGAAATGCGTTAGAGGAAACAAGAGGGAAAGAATTAGAACTTGCTACTGATTATATTATTAGTCATAATTTACAGGCATTACTGGAAGGTGCTGATTTGGATCAATTATGTGGTTTCTTGCAAAATGCCGCGAAAGTGTTTCCGTTGATTGCCATGGATAGGTCTGGTTCGCATGTTGCTGAGACTGCGTTGAAAGCTTTAGCTGTGCATCTTCAGGATAATGATATGTATGCCATCATTGAAGAGACTTTAACCAAGATATGTCAGGTATATATCTCTTGTGCATTTTCCTTTTACAGACTCACCAATCCATGTCGAACTTGTACTTAAGTGATAACTAGAAACTTAGTAGCCATTGATAATCAGATGCTCATTAGTTGAATGTTTCATTTTATTTTTTGTGCTTGACTATTTAATGTGTCTTCCACATTGTATGTATATTTGCGTCTTGGATGACTGTTGTACTTGGATGCCCAATCAGTAGCCATCGGTGAACATATATGCTTATTTGTTAAACGTTTCAACTACTGTTTCTTGCATGTATGTTTGTGTCTGGAGTGCGTAGTTTATCGCTGGAGTTTAATTTGATATTATGGGTAGGTTCAAAGTTAATGTAAGGCTATTTTAAGTTGTCCCGCTGGAAACCTACAAGTTTATTTACTTCGGCAGAGTCTGTCATGGATACATAAAAACTACCTTTCTTGCAAAAAAACTTTGTAACCATCAATATCTATCTAGATGTTTATTAGTTAAACATTTGCATTGCTGTTTCTTGCTTGTGTACTTGCGTCTGGGATTTAACCGTATTTCTTGTACCTAATACTTCTTGTCTGCAACTGCTTGTATTTGTCCTTGGCTTTACTTGTTTGTTTTCATTTGCCAGGTGATTGTGGTAAAACCTGTTAATGTGATGTGTGACCGTTATGGATCACATGTTCTGAGGAGTCTTCTTTGTCTCTGTAAAGGAGTTCCATTGGACTCTTCGAAAGAGTTTCATGTAACAAAGTCATCTACTGTTCTAGCAGAGAGGTTTAATACCAAGGAAACAAAGGATGTTGGAAATAGCACACAGCATCAGCGAGGATTCCCTGATTTACTTAAATTTCTGGTCACACGGATGATGGAATGTGCAAAAAAAGATATTGCAACTCTCCGAGCTGATCAGTGTAGCAGCTTAGTGATGCAGGTATTTGTTCGGCTGTTATATGCTCCTGATGTTCTTTGAATTTTGTTTTCCTGTATGAAGTACAAGTTTATCTTTTATACACGGTTTTTCGTTTTGAGTTGGTGGATGTGGTTCTTATCTAATGTACAAGACTTGTTCTTGGTGTTGCACATACTTTAATACTAGATTGTGCAACCAATATTTACTGATTAGGTTTCTTGATTGGACTGTAGAAACTTGGTTCTAACTATCTTCTCCAGCGGCTTGTTCAGAAATCTTAGATTTTGAAAACTGTCTTCAATGGAAGGGTGATGCTAATCTAGGATCGTTTTGTTGTTTGGTTTCGGCACCCAATTCTTGTGGTGGTTTAAGTCGTATTCTTCATTTTAACTGATTTTGTGCATTATCCTCCAAAACTAGTTCGAGCATATGAATATCCTTTAGTGCGGGTTGAGTACAGGGTAGTATTGTGGTGCCTAATGGCCAAAACATTAGTTGAAATGAAATATAACTGAACACTTCCCTCTCGCTCTTTATTGTTGTGTGCTTTTCCCCTCAGAGGTGCTGATATTACAGTGGTACCCTTTCTGATATATTATTCTGGTTACGGTTCTTCCTGCAGACTGCTTTGAAGTTATTAGTGGGAGAAGATAAAGAGTTGATGAACATAATTCCTATCGTTCTTGCCTGTCATGGAGAAAATACAGGAGAAGAAGGAGACCTGATACAAAATGTTGCTGTGCTGAAAACGCTGGATTTGTTGAATGACAATGCTTTTAGTCATTTAATGGAGGTCGGTTATTTGTTTCTTTGAGTGCACAAACATGTCAGGTAGTTGAAAATTCAGTTCAACTATTCCTGTTATGAAAGAGCTGATCACACTGTTTATAATAAAATTCTAAACTCTCAAAAATGATAACCAAAAGAGTAAAATAATGGACATGTTTTTTTGAGCAAATTTCTTACATAATTGTTGCAGGTCATTTTGGAAGTGGCACCTGAGACCCTATACAATGAAATTCTCGCAAAAGTTTTCCGCAGTAGGTTATTCAAGGTCTCTTCAACTCACTTGGGAAGTTTTGTGATTCAGTCGTTAGTTTCTGCTGCAAAAACCCAAGATCAAGTAAGTACGTATTATTACGTTTAGTCATCTGAAGCAGTCCTCTTTTGCTTATGTGATCCAATGTTTAGCCCATGGCTAGTGAATTTGGATCTACTTGTTTCCTAATCAATTTGGTTCATTTATCATTTGCTTCTCTAGATGGACTTAATTTGGAAAGAGCTGGGTGGAAAATTTAGAGAACTTCTTGAACTTGGGAGGTCAGGCGTGGTTGCGTCCATCATAGCTGCAAGTCAAAAGCTTCACACAAATGAAAGGAAGGTTTGTATTTTACACTCTATCTCTTTGTTTTCATTGGCTTGCTAAACTTCTTAATTGTAGAAGGAAAAGTGCAAAGAAGACCATGCATACATATTAGTTCCTAAACCCCCTGCAAAGTGTAGAGATTTTCCATTGAAATTAGAGGAACTGTTGCACATAGAATCTCCAACTATTCATTCCACGCTACAGGTTAACTATATTAAAACTGGTTACACAAGCAACCTGCCTGAAAGACGGTAACATTTTTAGGGATACATGTTGGTTTGTTCTGTAACTGATACCAAAGTTTCTCAGTATATGTATCTTTCAACTAATTCCAATGATGGCATTGCTGTGGACCTGTGGTGTCACATGTCAACCACAGCAGATTTTTCATCAGTCTTTTCTGCTATAATTTAGTAGCAAAGATTCATAGGGGTTCACCCTATGCTGTTCACGATTTTCCAATCTGTTGTTAGTGACCTTTATTATACTTAATGTGTTGTTCAGTGTTCCGAGGCGCTTGCTGCTGCAGTATGTTCTACTTCTGAATCTAGTAACTGCATTGTTCCTCGGCTATTATTCCTGGAAAGCTACTTTAGCAGTGAAGATAAATCCAACTGGAAGTGGGGCAAGGATGACCAGATGAATGTCTTGGGTTGTCTAATGCTACAAACAATCTTCAAATTTCCGAGTGTAAGTTATATATTCTTCTCCCTCTCTTCCTGCATGTTGTTTTCTACTTTATTCATTTTACCTCTTTCTGGTGCCTCATTCATCCTTTAGCCATCATCTAGCGGATAACTATACAAAATGATCCATGCTTTTACCCAAGTACTTTGGTGTGTGATTTTCCATTTGACCTGTTATACTTTAATTGGTGGCATCATTGCAAATGATGGTAGATGAGCCTTTGTTTAAACTTTTGGCATTGTCTTATTTAGTTATTTTCTATGTTAACAGGGATTTATTCAGCAATATGTGACGAGCATTTCATCCATGGAAACAAATCATGTTCTGGAAGCAGCAAAGGATGCAGGAGGAGGACGTGTTATTGACTGTTTTCTATCTTCGAATGTTTCTGCGAAACAGACACGCAGATTTATATACAAGTAAGTTGCTAAGTTTCATAGCCTTTATCTTCTCCTCGAACTGCTTAGTCATGAGGTAGGATTCCTTAGTAAGGTACCCTGCTTGCATGTTTATCCTATACCTAGGACGTATAGTTAAGATAACAAAACTAAACCAGGGAAAGCATCGGTTTGGCCCTCCATGTTTCCAGGGAGTTGACTGTCGAAAATAATGCTTAGCAGTTCGACTCAGCTAGAGTAAATTAGTAATTCTTTTTTTATGCTGCAACAACATCTTTCTTTCTTTTTCAACTTATGCCTACAAGTCAAACATTTGACACATAGATTTTCAAACTCCTATTTTGCGTCTTAGACAAACATTTTACACTTGGATTTTCTAACTCCTAATTTGTGTTTTTTGCTTTATCAATAGACTGCGGGAACATTTTGGAGAGCTTGCAATGCGCCCGTCAGGCTCTTTTATAGTTGAGAAGTGTTTCATGGCCAGCAATCTGACATTAAGAGAGACTATAGCATCTGAGCTGTTAGCTGTGAGACCGGAACTGTCCAAAACGAAGCAAGGTCCGCATCTGCTGAGGAAGTTAGATATTGATGGGTAAGCGACCACGTCCTCTTATATCTCAGTTTCATGCAATCATGGTTTTGTTCTCCTTCCATCACGATCTCCTTTTTTTCATCTTCCTTTTGTATTACATGCAGATATGCAACACGGCCTGATCAGTGGAAGTCAAGACAAGAATCAAAACAAACAGCTTATAGAGAGTTTTATGATGCTTTTGGTTCTACGAAGAAAACGAAAAAGTCAAGCAAAAGCTTTGTTGGTGAATCTTCCTCAAGATTATCACCCCCAAGGAGTGTAAAGAAGATGAGGGTAGAGGTCGACCAATTCTTGGCTTCTGCTGGTACTTCACAGCCCTCTGGCTCCTCCAACTTTCCAGATATTGAAGCTTCAATGGCTAAATTGGGTTTCGCTGGGTTCAAACGACATCACTCTAGAGGAGAAGAACGAGGAGGCGGTAAGAAATTTAGAAAAGTCTCAGTAGAAGGCAATTCTATGAAAACGGAAAGTAAAGAGTGGAATAGAAATAAGAAAAGGAAAGGTGGCGAGGACTTGAGAGCATATTAGTTTTTTCTTTCCGTTTTAAGAAAGAAGCAAATTTTGTTTAGTTTTACTGTGTAATGAGAGTGCCGTAGAAGATTATAGTTTTGAGTTTTTGTGAGAACATCGTTTCTCTGAATGCCTTCATTCCTATGTAAGTTAAAACTATTGTATGTGATGGTGCTGATGAGCTAGAAGTAAGAAACTGTGTTAGTATTGCGATTTAATTTTTTTGTCAGGTGAAAATATCCCAAGCATACTTGACATAGTAGGTTTCTGCAATGGTTTTGCTTGTATGAGGCAAGTCGGTCAACATAATAGTAATGGTTCGATAAGCGTCATTAACCCGAACCGGGGTGTGAATTATTTGTCCTCCCTTATGGATGTCCTACTGGGTGATACAGCTTCGTGTGTCTTGGTTTTGGTTTTGATTCGTTATCACAAGTATACAAGGCTGCTATTGTTTTCGATTCAATAGCCAAAAACGAGTTTGTTTGCATGGTCATTAGTGTTTCCTGTTGTTGTTACAAGCTTCATATGCATATATTGAAGGACAAGGTCGGAAAGGTCCACTCTGTTGCTATTTTGACACATTTGCTGCGACGCCCCCTACGCGTCTATTGAGTTTCTCCGATCAGGTGCTATTGTATTGGTTCAATGGGGAGCGTCTTATATTCTACAATCTGCAACAGAAACGCCTCAAGGTGGTGGCGTGCTCCCACCTTAGTGTTTTTCAAACTCAGATGAATGAAAACTTAGAGCGTCTTATTGGTGATGATGTTAATATTTATTGCCCGTCCATGGATTATCAGCTGCATGCTCAAGTGGAGAACATGGTTTCTCTGAAAACCTCCAATAACAATGCAGCTGCAGGATGGCTGATTACTGGAAGAATAAGAACCACTTTTTCTGCTTTCTTTTAGCTTGTTTTGTCCTAGAATTTTCTGTTTTCTATTCAGACTACTAATACACTTGGAATGTGATACTTACAAACTGGAAGCTGATAGAAACAATTGCAGAGGTTTATATGCTTTATTGGGAATGTGATATTTACAAACTTATTTGTAGCCCAAGGAAATGAGAAGAATCAACTTTTCTATTGCATGAAAGATACAGCCAGAAGAAGAATTATAAAGCAAGAGAGGAGACACATCGTACATTAAAAATACATTGCATTACATTACAGGTGCGAATAGAAGCCACTTAAGCTGTCATCGTTTTTACTAATATCACAAACTTTGTATCTATATATGGCATGACATTGGCCTTCAATATTCAATTCCGGTACAGTTTGCTGTGACCAACCATATATCGGTGTCAATCGCCATCATCAACCTTGGGGACCCATTTGAATGCCGCAAGGAATTCAGGTATATCAAAATTCCCATTTTAAAAGGTGGGTTTCGATTTAAGGTATGAGAAGATCAAAAGGTTACTTGCCATGACTGTCCTCTTTGCACGAGAAGCTGACTTTAGGTACCTACACAGTAGACTATACAATCATGCACAAGATAAGGAAACGGGAATAACAGTATGTTTATGTATGTATAAAGTTCAGCTCAAGTGGTCATCATGCCCATGAAAACAATACAGATCACATAACCTAGTACTGCCTGAAAAAGCATATGTCAACTGTTAAAGGGACCATACCTTTTTATCTCCATACAACAACACTTGCTCAAGGCTCAAGCTGAGTAGAACAAGAAAGGCACTGGAAACAGACAAAAGAGTGGAGGATTTAGCAACGCTTCTACTTGACACACAATTGACTTGAATAGTAACTACATATTTTAGCGTTTCACATCCTATCAATTATCCTAGATTCATATCAGTAAAGCTAACAGTTAATCGTCCAAAAAAGGCCCTTTTACAAGAAATATTCTTTAGCGCTCTTGCAAACAGTCGGCCTTGACAGCGCTTGGCAATCTAATGCACTTAGCATGGTTCCACTAAGTTTCATGGAATTTATTTAGATTGTTGCACAAAAAGTAACTTATGTGAATCAATGTAGTACGACTCGGGGATCGGCCCAGGCTCGGCTGGGGACCGATCCCCGAGTATTTCCCGATCCCATCCGATCCCGGCCGAGTAACTCGGTGATTATTTGTTTTTTGCTTAAGAGTTAAGACTATTTAATATAATTGATATTCCTTCCTTATTTAGTTTGGTTCCTTAATTTTCATTCCTGAATTTTAGCCAACTAATTATTTTCTGTATATATCATTAGCTAATTTTCATTCCTGATTTTTAGCCAACTAATTATTTTCTGTATTTATCATTAGCTAATTTTCATTCCTGATTTTTAGCCAGTAATTATATATCATTAGCAAATCGTAATAAATATGTCCGTCTTTCATATGCAGTTTCCTTCCTAACTTCTTGTCAATTATGCTCCGTAGAAACTTGATTGATGTAATTAGCTATGTTATTTCTTTCCTAGATTAGATTTATCTTCCTTATGAAGAATTTATATTTACAGTAAATATAATAAATATACACATTCTTCTGCAAATATAAATAAGAAACCTTCTATTCATCTGCACTGCAAGTTTTAGTTTAAGTCTTTAGGGTTTAAGTATAACAATTAAAATAAAGTGTTCCAAAGATTTTTTTTCCCACTTTGACCCTATTTACCGAGTAACTCGTTGACTCGTCCTGACTCGTGACCGACTCAGCGAGTAATCACTAAAAACCCTACTCGGACGAGTCTTTGAAGATCGTATCGTCCAAAGGCCGATACCCGAGTTACTCGCGAGTAACTCGGACGACTTGGCCGAGGCGTACTACATTGATGTGAATTCCACTATTCCCCCTTGATGGTATTCACAAGTTCAAGAAAGAGAGAATATACAACTTACCAATCAAAATAATTGTTAGCATGACCAGGAGCGTGACTCGAACAGGAGATCTAAACTTCATGTGTCGTGGGCTCTGTGACTGCCTCCGGCAACCACCCAATCTCGAAACAAGCTGAAATAACAGATATTTGTTAGCGTATTCCCTTTCATAGAGACAAATAGCAATCATCTAATTTGCAGCTTGAAAACAATTGTTTAGAACACAGATTCATCTTGAAGATTTGGTACCCTAATCATCTCAGACTCTCAGTAGCTTCTAGCATCCAAAAAACTGCTTGATAATTGATATTAACTTTTTCAGACAAAAATAAATGCAGCACATTTTCAGACTTGGCTGCCATCCAGAATAGCAAAATCAATTCTTAAGGCTAAGATTACCCAAGCAAGTTTGAAGTTCAGTGATGATTTGTATATACTTGATACTAGATTTTATCACTAAACGATGTTCCAACATAACCTGGAAGATATGAGTTAAGCTCTTACCTGAGTTAAGCGACGTACTCCTCTAATGTCCCGCGAACTTGATATCCCTCCATTTGTTTGTGGAAGCACCTCACCCCTTTGCCTCCAAAAACTACTCTTCAATACCTTTCCTTTGTTTGTGGATTCATCTTCAGATACTAACTTCTTCCTCTTGTCATCCTCATCAGCAATTACAATCTTCCAATCACCAAAATTTGGCGAACCCCACATCCTCGTTTGACCAGCTGATCTCTCTGCTTGACAATTTACATCATCTCCTGCCCCAGAAATTTCTTTCGTTTCCAGTTCTACAACATACTTAGCATCCTTATTGATAGTTAAAACCTCTTTAAACCCCTTCCGCTTACACTCCACAATCTCTTTCTCATTCGCGCCACCACCAACACCACATAGGTGCACGTCTTTTACCGACCCCGACTCAACAGAGTCATCTGTTCCACTCTGAGATGTCCCAGGCGATGACCCAGAGAGAAATGCAGCTAGATCATCTCTTTCTTCTTCATCCAAATTCACCCACCGAAGAGGTTCATTCCCTTCCTCATTTAGCGCCTCCTTCAAGGCAGTTTCCACACGAGCTATCTGCCCTTCTATCACACTAATGAATTGTTTATGCCTAGTCGTTCGATTATCCTCAATTCGATGACTTAACCGAACCGCTCTCTCGAATTCATCCAACTGTTCCAAAAACAAACAACAATCTACAATCAACAAATGATTACAACAACATTGTATTGAGTGAGTTGAGAGTTACACACGCAAACACACAGACTGACCTGCCATTTAGCAGTTCCCAGTGCAGTTTGAACCTCTCTTCGCAGTTCAACGGAATAATCATCTGATTCTAAACCTTCTTTTGTCTCCCTTACCCATGTCCTGTAAACTGATTCCATTCTGCGAAATCCCCCATTACGCCATTTATCAAAAAGAATCAAAATTTAACTTTTTTGATTGAAACCCATTGGTAGAAATTAAAAAGAAAACCTACCCAAATACATCCAGATTAGATTTCAGAAGCAAAATTAAAATAAACCTAAAATTTGAATATGAAGGGATAGAGAAGAGACATACATATCAGCAGAATTCTGGACTTCTTCAGCAGCAGAAAAGAAGACGTCTTTTTGCCATAGATCAAAACTGTTATCAACAACCATCATTCTTCTTCTAATTCTTACTTTACCAAATAATTGAAAAAAAATCAATAAGGTTAATATGATTTTGATGGTACAGATGAATCCTTTTTTTTTATTAATGAAATTATGAAATAGAGAATGAAGTTAGAGAGAAGAAATCATCCAAAGAAGAAGAAGAAGAGACGTTGAAGGAATTTCTGTCTTCTCTTCTCTTCTTGGTTGTCTCTCCTTTCTGTATTGCTTGGTGTTGCAGCTGCCTTTGTTAGTTTGTTTATTGTCTTTCTTCGTTTTCTTGGACCGCCCAACTACTTTTTTGTGGGCCCGCCCGAACCCCACGAACTTTTTTTTTTGTTTTTTTGATTCTTTTTCTATTTTTTTAGTTGTAATAATTAATTTCGCCGCAAAAACTAAATTTAATTCAAATTATCTACCTTTCTGAAATAAAAATTTAATGATATTTGCATCACCATAATAATAATAAAAAAATTAATCATTAAAGATTCAAGGTTACTAGTCTCATGGGTGGCGTCCTATGATTAGATTGAGCTGCTAGATTAGCAGAAAAATGTTGTATTTCAAAAAAAAAAAAGAAGTAGCTCTGGCTGAAGTGGACTGCTAATTTATCAGCTAGATTAGCACGCACACGACTAAGCCATACCAAATTTGTTTATCCATCTTGATGGAATTTATTTTTTTTGGCATATTTAAAACTTCAGGCGATATAAAATTATAGTGTCAAGACCAATATGTCGACCTACTAGATTGTTTTTTTTTGTTTGTTTATTTAATTTTTATTACATATTATTTTTCACAATTTAATAATCAGTCATTTAAGAATTTCCTTTTCTAAAAAGAAAATTAGAACCCATTTTGTTAGAATACATAAAAGAATTGATAAAATTATAGCATCACTGTACCAAGTAGCAATATTAGTGGAAGAATTATATAATACTAATTATTAGTACATTTTTTTGTTAGATCATCTAACCAAGAATCTCCTCTAATCAATGCTAAAGGTTTGTTGTGCTGGTACTATTATTCTTGGTTTAGGTTAAACATCTTAACTTAATCCATCATTTAATTATTACTACTACTACTATCATGTATTCTTGAAGTGGGCAAACAAACAAAAAGTATGTTTCTTAAGAGGATTAGGAGAAATGTCACATAAGATTTGACTAAGCAGGTTATGGTTTTTCCAGTCAATTTCCACCCATTATTTTCTGGTGTATTTTTTAATTATAGGAGTGAAGAAGGTCAGATATGGAAGTCAAATGTGACATCTATCCCTAATCTCATCAGAAAAGGCCAATTGAGAGTCATTTTGACCACATAATTTATTTATTTTATAGCATGTTTCATGCGTTCTTTCTTAAGTCATCCTACATTCTTTGAACTACAATATTTTAGACCACATTTTTTCTGAGGTAGTGGTGGTGTCGGCATTTATTCTTAGAAATGCCATAATGTGCTAGGCTAAGGATTTGACATAGTGAAATAGCTTTAAACAGCAGCAAACGAAGCTTATAATAGAAGAAAATCAAGCTCCCACTACCAACAAAAGATAAAATGTTTTTACAGTAAGCTGTAAGCAGACCACATTCCTATCCTTTGAGTGAATGATTTTCTTGGCACCTCTGTTCGGAACTTAGTTCTTGTGGTTCTAGGAATGTGTTGGCTTGGTTAAATCACAGACTGAATCGAAGCTTCACAGTATCTCAAGACCACTGGAACATGAAGCCAAAACGGAAGAGATGATCTTCCTCTGTAGCTCGTTATACTCCACTGC
This sequence comes from Papaver somniferum, assembly GCF_003573695.1. Taxonomy (NCBI): domain Eukaryota; kingdom Viridiplantae; phylum Streptophyta; class Magnoliopsida; order Ranunculales; family Papaveraceae; genus Papaver; species Papaver somniferum. Next base: position 207,007,389 of record NC_039362.1, read on the forward strand.
CAGCTTCACATCCCAACTAAGATTTACCCTGTAATGTATGAAATTTATTTTTATGTCACGACAGGATTGTGATTTTTTATTTATAGAACTGAAGGATATCGAGAAGTATGTTTACCCGTCGGTGCATTCTGCCTCGCCAAGTCCCTCCGGCATAGGGTTGAAAATTGAGTAGAGAGTTTCCAGTACTTCTCTCTCAATTTCAACGCCTTTCTGCAGATCAACAAAACTAGAAAAACTTAGAGCTGGAAGAAGTTCAAATATATGTCTGCATTTTAATAAACCAGAAGAGTTTTAAGAACAATATTTTCGTTCCTAGACTAGATAATCACCCAGGAAGTAAAACATCCCGACAGTAGTAAGAGAGATTTACATGGTTATCGGTAGCACCACTCAAAGCGATACGGAGCTTATTCAACAATGGAGGTGGCAATCCATAGTGAAAGATCTCGTGATTACTTGAGAGCCATGTTCCCCGCACCATATGAGTAGTCCAATCAGATTTAGAACAATCCTCCTCAACTTCGGGACCATCAATATCTGCAGTGCAAGTACAAAACGGAAGTGAGACATAAAACAAAAAAGTTAACTTAAGTAGAGAGGGCACTGAATAGTAACAGAGATCGAGAAAATCTTGGTTCATCTTTGGTTGATTCCTGTTCAAATTCAATTAGGGCCAACCTAGTTTGCCTTTGTATGAAGTACGATTTAGAACATCAGACACAGTAACTAATGCCGCAAGCAAAATCAACTACACCAACAAAATCAAAAGCTTTAGCAAATGTTGAGTTGATTACCAAGTGGAATGGTATCGTATGTGTTATCTCCTTTTGGAAGAAAACCATAGAAAGTTATAAGATGGGCACAAGAAAGCTTCCCATAACTAAGATAGCACTGTTCGCCTTTCAAGCATGGTCTTGATAAAGGGAACTTTAATGAGTTCGTTGCTAAATCAACTCTACCGTAGTTCAGTATATGAGGACATAGCTGCAAACTGAATAATGTCAGAACATCTACAAGCATTTACAAGCTCAAATATTGCAAAAGATAACAAGAAATACCATATAGTCATCATATACTTCCTTAGTGCCTTATCAGATACTGTGAAAATATTAGATATCGAACTGTATTATAAGTGTTCTGATACACATGCTATACAAAACAATTTATCTTCCATTAACTATTAAGGAGAGTTGAAGGAAACTCTCTATAGTTGATGTGTAATCTTAAGGATTTAGCTCTCCAGAATCTCACTCATGCTGCAGGTAGCGGAATAGTAAACGTAAAAGTATCAAAGTTCCTGCTCCACACTACGTGTGTCAACACTCAACAAGTCTGGAATGGTTCAGGTGACTGAACAGTCTGGAATTTGTTAACTATGTCAGTTACGGTTTTTGGTTCTGCCTCCAGTAAAGGGTCCTAACAGTATTACAAGTTGTAACTCAATTTGGTGGTGGAGCGTCATCTTCTTTAATACCAAATCAATCCACTACATAACTGCAATAGTAAAACTAAGTAAGATTGAATACCGAATGATTGAGCAGGCCTGCAATGGGAACGAGGCACGTTCTCAGCTTTCCATCACTGAAAATGACTTTCATGCTATTAGAATACCAAAGCTCACATGCCCACAAGAATTTCTCCCATGTGTATAACTCTTCTTGAAATACATCTGGATGGTTGCTGCATAATGCAGGACAGAGCTCATCATATTGCGTGCGTAAGTGCTGCATAAAACAACAAATTCATTACAGTGAGTTGCTAGACCTTACATTAATCACTGGTGGAAGAGCTTCCAACCCTATTAAACTCATTTCATAATCATCAAAATGATTAGAACGGTTAATCGGGAAGGAGATAATATGTATTGTTTTGTCAAAACATTACAAATAAGTTAACAAGCATATCTAATAGTTAAGGTTTCGTTGCATGATGTAGTCCCTGTCTGCCCAGTCATTAAAGTTTGCATCCACTGCTTTTAGAAAAGAATGGATTCACCAATACCTCTTTTGCTTGCATAATCTCTTCAAACAACAAAGTTTCGTCCAAAGAAGTAAGCGCCTCGACACCAAAGCTCAATCCTAGAAAACAAATTATGCCCACAGTAAGATATTGATCCCCATAACAAGGATATGCACAACTCATACCACAGTCAGACATAAATTAGTGGGTAAGCCAAAAGTCCTTCTGGGATGACCAAGGTGTCACCAATTGCATACAGCCACCGGAGGAAGTCTGATGTGTGTTTCATAATGGACTTCATGTTCTAAACATCGTAAGATTAGAGTCTGTAGGTACAACAGCTTAACACAGTAATTGCTAGAACTATACTTTTCTTGCAGTTTCCTATCATTTTCTTTCCTTATAGTCAAGTTGGTGAATTTCAAAGCATCATCACAGAGAAACAGCATACCTGTGTTAAATGCTTCTGGTAATGTCTCAAAGTAGAGTTTAAATTTTGAATTGGAGTTGTATCTCTCCTTCATACTCCACAACAATAACATCGTCTCAGTGGCGATTCCATCGACTTGTTTCAGTATATGATACTGCACCAAAGCAAACATGACTTTGTGTATTTAGACTCATGAATACCAAGCCTTTATGTTTCAAAATTTCTGTGCATCATGCCTACAAAGAAAACGAGTTCCGTGAAGTTCGTTACATACCATGTCAGATTCATAAACAAGGTCCTCAGAAACTATTATTGACACGGGGATTTCCAAAGCGCATTCCCCAACTTCCAAATCTTCTGCTGCAACAGCTCCTCTTCCAGCTCCTTCAACATCTATGCAAGCAATAAACCATAAAAGAAGACTATAAGAGAGTGATCGTGGAATCCCTTTCTCAATCTTATAAAAAAATGTTAGAGACTTACAATCAATCTGCAGCTTTGTCTGCACACCATGGTTTCGTCCCCATTCCACCAACTCATCTTCACCCTTACAAACACATTTCACAATCCCCGTTTCCTCACTACTCTTATCCCCAAACTCTCTAATCATTTCTATCACCGCATTTCGCAGAAGAAGCAAAACATCAATCTTCTTCTCAGCTGCATCCTTGAGAGTCATATCAATGAGCCTAAGAACTGAATTAAGAGATTCCAACTCATTCCTGGGGCTGTAGTATGGCAGAATTGCTTCAACCCCACCAAAATACAATTCTGGCTGAAAAAACAATAGTGTCACATTGATCAGATAAGCCAATACAAATTGCTTCAACCCCAATTACAAATAAAACAAATTAGCAATTGAAATTACCTCATCCAGGTGTATAATTCTTGCAACTTCCACCATTACTTGCAATGCAACCAGTGGGTCTTCTGATGATGAAAATGGAATTTGTATCTCAGGTCCATAGCCCCTGAGCTGCAACAATTTCTGTCAACACAAAGATTATTAAGCTTAACCCATTGATTCTAGGTACTAAGTAATGCATTTAACAGATGATAAGAAGTACTAGAAGCAATCCTCCAAATCATATACACAAAAAATCAATCAAAACCATAAAATTCTCACCTTTTTCTTCTCAAAAAAGGCATCATCTTTGGGTAGTGCAAGGACTAATGAGAAATCACTAAACCCTTCCATGTTTTTTAGTCTGCAAATAAAGAAAAATTCAGAATGTACATAAATTTAAGGGCTTGGGCTCACTTATTCTCCACCGTCGGATCTAGGTTTTGCGAAAAAATCAACTTTCAAATTTCAATCTAAAACCTTGACTTAGTCATATAAAAAGGTTCAACCTTTTTGTGAGTTTCACTACGGAATCTGAAATTTCCAAAGAATGGGGTTTAAGAAGGGAGAAATTCTTCACATCCCAGACAAAATTCCATTGAAACCCAATGAACAACCAACCATTGATGTATTTGCTTCAGTTATTGAGCCAAAGCTTACCAATACTCTTGTAAAGAAATTGGGTAAAATTGCACCAATGGAGAATTACAGACATATTAAGAGAGTTTGGAAGAAGAAGAAGAAATCTGTGGGCGAAGGAGAAGGTGAAGGAGGAGGGGATTTTCAGTTGGTACTGATTTTGTGCATTGCCGGTGAGAATGGTGGGAATGAGTTGCTGCCAGATGATGTTGCCGAGTTGGTAAATGCGCACCAATTGAGTCCTTTTATTGCAAAAGTTCATAAGTACGCCGCAATAACAAAAGAAGAGTGGATTGAGCAGTGCAAACTTTGGCCAACATCTTATCATCCACCAACTTATAACATTGAGGGCATTACAGGGTTCAATGAAGAGGATTCAGAATCAGTGTTCCATTTCATGAAGATGGCTCTTGAGATGACGGTAGTGGGTGGTCAAGGAGTAGTCAATGCAGCAGTTATAGTGGATCCTTCAATTAGGCAGGTGATTGCTAGTGCAAATGATCAAACATGTCAGGCAATTAGTGCATCCACAGTTAATGCTGGAGTTTCTTGTTTGTATCCATGGAATTGGACTGAGCAAGACACTGCTGCTGCAGGGAACATAGATTGCTCTTGGCATCCGCTGCGACACGCAGCTCTTGTCGCCATTGAACAGGCATCCTCCAGGGATAAGCGGCTATATCCTGCCGGGTTGGAGGATTTTGAAGATCAGGCTACTGATCAAGTGGATTGTACAATGTCGAAAAGACAGAAAGTTGATTTTGTGAAAGATGAGAAGGTTCTGAAAGCGGCTTGCTCTAATGGTGGTTCTTTTGAAGGGGGTGAACGGCCTTATTTGTGCACTGGGTATGACATTTTTGTCGCTTGGGAGCCCTGTACTATGTGTGCAATGGCACTTGTTCATCAAAGAATTCGGCGCATATTTTATGCTTTTCCAAATCCTAATTGTGGTGCACTAGGCAGTGTTTACAGACTACAAGGAGAGAAAAGCTTGAATCATCACTATGCTGTTTTTAGAGTTCTGTTGCCCGAGGAGGAGTCCTCGAAAGCGTGACACAGCGCGAAACCCAGTCTCAAAATGTATTGGTCATGTCCAACATATTTTACGATACAGTATTTACAATGATTCATGGAAAAGCTGGAGTTTTTTGGTTGTAAGTCTTCGCCTTTGCTGTTTGCTGTTTGATACCCATTTGTGATGCCCACAACAAACTCTTTTGTTATTCACAGTGACGTTGCATTCTCTTATATAGGAGAAACATATTTGTCATCCAGCACTTCCTGCAAATCCCCTTACCCACTGCAAAACACGAACAAATTCAAAGAACATCTTCATATCCAGCTCTGCAAACTCTGCACCATTTGAGCATTCAGACGTGAGAACGCATGGGTTTTGACACACTACAAAGTCGAAACCTCCATATTGATTCGTAAGAGACCCGATTCTGGTACTTGTCATTTTTCCAATGCCTTGAATTTGTACCAGTTGTCCAGTTTGTTTAGTGCTATCCCACCACCTCTTGAGAATCCTTCGATTAGTTTCAGAATCTTCAACTGAAACAACACATTTTAGACGCACACCAAGACGGTGCAAAGCAATTTCAGCCCCTCCAATGCCGCTATAAATAGACAATACATTCAACCCATTTGGATAAATCATCTTCAAAACCGAGAAATAATACCCTACCGTGTCTGTCTGAAAGCTAGACCTGAGGAGTCTGAGCCTTTCTGTTGTATTACACCTTAAGGCATCTGTGTGATTCACTGGATAGCCTAATATTTGCTCAGTGTACTCGGGCTCGTTATGAGAAAACGCACCTTCAACTTTGGCCGTTTTCGGAAGAATGTGAAATCTATTTTCCTTGGGAAGGTTATGCACATAACCTTCTTTCCTACTTAATGCGGAGAAAGATTCAGCATTCACGAACTCTTGTGCAACACCATATAAAAATCGAGTTACTTTCTCCCAAGTATCGTCAGAGCCGCCCAAAACGTTCCCATAGAAAAAGTATGGGGGTTTCGCAACTGCTTCAAGAAGCCGAGGCGAGTGACCATGAGCTATGGGTTTAACATATTCGAGTTTAGCTCTTTTCCTTTTGAGACTGTCCATGAAGTCTTTATCCATTTCACAGGGAATAAAACACGAACTCGGGGCAGCATAATTTTGCGACTTACCTTCTTCCACGGTAGTCCAGCCACCATGATGCTTTGCAAATGGCCTCCAAGCTTTCCCACTCTGGCGCATAATGTCAGAGGTTGATTCTCCCTGCGCATCACCAATTCGCTTTGCAAAGATTGAATCAGCTAGCTCCTGAACCGAAATATGATCTCCACCACCAAATTTCTCAATAGCATAAGCTATTTCTTCTTCAGTGAACCCCATTTCAAGCAGCAAACCAACTGTCCGATCCATAGTCGGCGCAAACGAAGACTCAGTAGCTGCAGCAGCAGCATCCTCATTCTTTCCAGATATTTGCGCTGCAACAATGTAATCCACAAGCTCATTCACTGGTGCATCTTTACCAAGCCTTTCTACAGCAGAATCAACTTCATTTACTGAGAATTTCATTGCCAATAAATAAGCTCTTCTATCCTCCTCAATCACTTCCGATTTCACCTCCATTTCAGCACCATCAATCTCAAAATCACTATCATCATCAGTAAAAATGGGACTCAATATTTTGTCAGACTTTAAATTGCGGGTAGCTGCAGAAGAAGAATACTGGAAAAGACTTTCTAATAACAACTCAAAATTGTTGTCACCTCCATCGTTTTCACTTAATACTCTGTCAACAAGAGCTGGTGAGAAACCCATCTCTATAAATTTGTGCCTCTGAGATGATGATGATGAGCTTGAAGCAGGAGGAAGATTTACCTCAACTGGTCTCCTGGATGTTGTTGCAGCAGCACTGGAGGACGAACCCACACAGAATTCTTCCTCTGACTTGAACTTAATCTTCCATTCTTCTTCTGATGATGATGAACTTTGACTGTCTGAGAATTCAATCATTTTAGCTAAACATAGGGTTTGATGAATATTCTCCTGATACAGTTAGTTTAAGGTGCGGCACTTTAACTGTTGGAGGAAATTATTATTATTTGCCGGCAGACATGCATTATGACACATAAGGTCATTTGTCTTATCCAAGTTAGTGTCGCACCACCACGTGCAACATAAGCTCCTCCATGCGGTTTAGTCTCCACGCTAACCAACACCAAGGGACCAAAGTGTTTGATAGTAAATTCGCAACTTAAAATTCGTAATACAACACCAAGGTTCGATCTCATCCCCTCCTATGAGAGGAAGCTTGGGAACCGTCTTATATGGATCTTTGCTAAAGCTCATCAAACCGAGAGCAGAAAAGCTCAAATCTGCATTTACAATCAACCTCACCAATTAAAGCATCTCGCTCACTTATTCTTCCCTCGTAACTAAAGAACACAGGCAAGTATGGAATACCACTGACACTTTATGTTCTTTACTTTTTGGGTCAGAATCGTTCCCATAAAAGATAATCGCTAGTGAATATCAAAAATCATCAACAACAACAAAGTATATGAAGCAAATGTCGTAATCAGAGATCATTTCCATGGGTGCACAACATGGGGAAAGAGCCATACTTCTTATTATGTATACTTCTAAAGAAGATCTGGTCTAACAGATTGACCTCATTAATGGTGGGAATCCATCAAATAACCAAACTGATACTACTTCCCCTTGGATGACCACCATGTTTAACAGAATTTTTTTTGATAGGAAGAAGAATTTATTTATGGATTTAGATGGTTACATTGTCTATCTCCAATTTGCCTAAAATAAAATCTGGAGGAGAAAAATTCGATTCAGTGTTTGTGTTGATTCTTGCATATTTTGCAATATCATCGGCTACACTATTTGCTTCTCTTTTAACATGAGAGCATTTTCAATTATTAAAAACTCTAAGTAAATTCAAACATTCCAGAATAGCATTGTTTGTTGTCCACTTAATCCCTCCAATTCTTCCATTGATAACATCCACTACATTTTTGTTATCCCCTTCCAGATGCAGATCAGAAATATTCCTCCCAGCTGCCCATTTGATCGCTTCCAGTGCCGCAATCGCTTCCCCTTGTTCCTCATCTATTGCTGTATCCGTAGTCCCCTTTGCTCCAAGGAATGCCCCTGCAGAATTGCGAGCAATTAGTCCCATTCCAATAGGTAGATCCTTACTTACAAAAGATACATCAAAGTTCACTTTAACAACATTATGTGAAGGTACAATCCACTTCAGGTTTGAAAGTGTACTAGCACTAGGTGCCTGTACATGAAAAATATTTCTCTCTATGTCAGAGATAAAACAATTCACATTATGAATGAATTCAACAGGTCTGAATTGCATGTTGTCAAAGATTATGGAACATCTGAGTTTCCATACATTCCACAGAATGCAACTTATAAATCTAATTTTCACCTGCACAGAATCATCATAAAAATTATTAGAGACAAACATATCAGTAAGCCAAGAAACCAAATTCTTATTGCCTACACTAATAAGGACAGTAGCATCCATAGAAAACCAAATTCTCTGGACAATAGAGCAGTGAAGAAACAGATGCTCAACATTTTCTTTTTCTCTACCACAAAGAGGACAAACGTCATCTATATTGTGAACATGCCTGACTATTTCATCTCTAGTGGATAAAAAATCCTGTAGAATTCTCCAAAGTAAGTGGAGAACTTTAGGAGACAGTTTCATGCTCCATAATCTTTTCCATGGAAAGCTAGTGTTACTACTAGTGTTTTCAAGACTGGTGGTATGTTCAAGACTGGTGGTATGTTTATCAGATATTTCTCCTCTGTCCATATAGTCAGATTGCTTCAAACACAGACTTATTAGATCTTTTGCTTGTTTGCCGCTCTGATACCAATTGAAAACGCAGGGGTACCAAAATACACCACCAACTTTTTCGTATGAAACTTGTATGGACTAAACCCTAATACAATTTTGAGAGTTACAACTTAATGAATTCGATCAGGAATCATAACAAAAGTTTATATCTCTTAATTTCTCTCACAATCAAAATGTAAACTGAAACAAGTCCTGAATCTGATTATACCGTGATAGTACTTGGACAATACCAAAGATCAATATCCAAGATCAATCAAGTTGTATCCAATAATTAAAGATGGATTTCTCTACATTGATTGACTTTACGAACAACCTGTGATATTTCAATTATATAAATAAACAATATAATGCGGAAAAGAAATAACACAAATACCAGAAATTTTGTTAACGAGGAAACTGCAAGTGCAGAAAACCCCAGGACCTAGTCTAGATTTGAACACCAAATTGTATTAAGCTGCTATAGACTCCAACCTACTATCAATACTTCAGAATGGAATATAGTTGAGACCGAATCCAACGTCACAGTAATTCAGTTACAGTCGTCCTCCATACGCCTCTTGAATCTCGCAAGACTCCGCGCAATTGATTCCCTTAGCTGAGTTCCTTTACAGCCTAAGAGTTTTTTCAACCTAAGTGAAGAATTTAAACCAATCTGCCTCCCACAGAAAAGCCTACATGTGATTTCTATTCGTTCGTTAGATGAAGGTGAGGAAATCTGTTTGCAGTAGACTAGGTCTAGCAAACTTCAATATCTGATACTTACACTCCCGAAGAGCAACCTAGATTATTATACGCCTCACAATTAAAACCTACTCCGATTTCAAAAAATAATCGTTATAGAGGAATTAACTTCTGGAAGCACAAAGTCTGAGATGACGAACTTTGTGATTTCGATCAATATTACCTAATCAGATATAAACTCGACAATCAGTAGCAATATCAGGATACACGAACTATCAAGATAAAGATAGTCGAACCTGGCTTCACGAATCCTTAAGCGAAGTCTTTTTAGTCACTAAACCTAAAAAGGTTTAAAGGACATGATGACTCTAGTTTATAACTATGACACACAAGAAGAGTGTCGGGGATCCAATTTTCCCAGTTGCTTGAGGTTTTAATTTTATATATACTTTCAATATTGAAGGTTGCTTTAGATTTAGGCTTAAGGTAGCTTTGTAATCGAGCGAGTTTTTTCCACTGTTAAATGAAATTCGAAATTGAGACAATAAAATATACACTCTGGTTAGGATAAACCGTAACCGAACCGTGTATAATGACTTGTTCCTGAATGATTAGCCGAAACTAGCCGGACGAACCATACGCTTAACCATTTTCATATAACACTTTAAAATTTAATCTTGAGTAACAACCATAGGTTATAATGTGATCAAATATGTCTTAGAGGTGTTTTAGAGAGACCTATCTTGAAAGATAGATAACAAGTTTCATACTTGCATTCATTTATTTGGATACGAATTGATTGAGCTTAGATATTGATTTTTGGAATCGTCCAAGTACTCTCAGGGTTAAATCAGGTTCACGGACTTATTGTTTGTTTACTTAATGATTATAAGAGAAAGAGATATAAACTCTTTATACAATTTTTCCAAGGATCATTCAGTTTGTCTACTTGCGATTGTATAAAGGTTTTGTCCATATAGGTTGCTGAATGAAAATTTTGGTGGTGTACTTGGTACCCTCTCCTTTTCAGGGGGTGAGCACTACCTTGAGTCAAATAAGTGGTTATAAGTCAATTATAAATCGTGAAAGAAAAACTCTCAACTTATAACAAGAGATGGATTGAAGTTTAGCGTGTTGATTTATCTTAACCTGGTTAAGATAATTTGTATATAATATAATTATTTTGTTGTCAAAGACTCAAAGATGACAAGCACAATCGAAATAATCGTTTTTTGGTGTGATAACTTTGGTTATCCGAGATGTAAAACACGATTAAGTCCAGACGAGAAGGCATTTTAAATCATGAATCCAAGGGTGACTCATTTTTATTTTTGAGAAGCGACTCGTAGGTTGAATCGTGAAGCGAATACTCACAGTTGGTTGTGAATCGTTACATTTATACAGTAAGAACTCTATGTATTAATAACTTTCGAAATTCACAAAATTATTAATTTATGAAGTTTATTAATATAATATTTTTTGTACTAGTTCAATGTATGTAAATGTCATTTTCTAATATGTACATATTTATACTTCAAAAGTTCCAATACTCAAATACATACATCTATCCATGAACTTGTAGGGAGATACCAAAATGAGGTGTCCATGTTGAAACCCTTAAAGACTTCAACCAAAATGTGTCCATGGCGCGAGAGGTCTTACGCATCCGCAAAATAAAAGATGGGTAATAGCCTGAAAAATTACAGTTTTTTCTCACACAACTATAGATAAATATTTTATTTCATCTTATTTTTATGTAGCAAGATCTATAATTCTTCAATATAAATGTTTTTTTGTTGTTTTGATCAGAAAAATGTTGGATCTGTTGTTTTTCAATATAAATGGTGATTATTAATATATGAAGGTAAATTTTATACGACGGTACTGCAAAAATCTGTTAATATTAAACTATAACTGACACAAGTTGGGTCCATAATTTGATCATATGTGGAGTACATACAGTGATTTTAGTGGAGTTTGAGAAATAGATATATAGTCGGAGTAATATACATGATATATCAAAAAACTATCAGCAACAAGCTGTTGAACAGTGGTTAAGATGTCACATGTTACCACTCGATGCGGCATTTTCAAATTTCTTCATCCCTCATTAAAAAAAAGATTCCCCACTATCGTTCACTTTTTCCCCCACACAGAGTTTAGGGTTCATCACATTTTTAAATCAGAGTTTTTATTTCTCTAGTTTTCCTTTTGGATCAATGGTGAGACTACCTGCTCCATTAGATCATACTACAAGACATCAAACTAGAAAGAACAATATAACCTTAAATTCTATTAACAACACTATACTTGCTAGAAAACTTAGGTTATTAATTCTTAGATTATTAGGAGCGATTGAAGCACCAGGTTTACCAGCATTCTCATGGAGAAATGTCCCTGGGCTAGAGGGAGGGTCTCCTCTTCCTACTCCTATTTAGCGATCTAGAGGTAATTTTATCTACACAATTCTTTTTAGATATAAAAATAAGTTATAGATTGATTTTCTATAAGAATGAGTTTTTATGTTATGTGTTTGTAGGAATTAGGGGAATATCATTTGATAATTTTTGAAGTTAACAAACCATGGATAAAACCATAGTTATCTTCCAATCAGGTAAGAGTTTTTGGATTTGAAGCTTACATTTATGAGTCTTGGATACTAATTAACCAACAAACGACAACATAGAATATTACAGAAGTAAATAAAATTTACCTTATCACACAATGAGCTTTCACAAACAATTTATTTACTCCGATCAATTCAAACGTCTAATATCATTATGGATGTAAACAAGACAATGAATTTCATACATTGCATCCAAAGATTGTAATGTAATAACTAGAATCATCTAGCTAAGCTTCAGAAGTAGTTCTGCAATCAACTAGGTCATCGTCTACACATGGATCAGATTTATTGGAGGTAACAAGCACTTTAAATGATTCTTCAATCTGTAGCTTTGATCTTGAGGAATTGTCTTGCATAACTTGACAATATTTGCTAAACATGTAAAATCAAACTATATCATGAGTATTTTATGACAGCAATAGCCACAAAAAAGAAGAAGTGGTGTTTAATTTGTTACCCATCAATCGAGTTTCAATTGCCTGCCAATATAGTACTAGTACAATGTAGTTGAGAGTCATGCTTATGAGGGCTCATTCAGCTCTTTGGCGGTTGAGTTGATGTAGATGAGTTCCTTTTATCTTTTTTTATTATTTGTATGTAATTATTGAGTTTTGGAGATGCGCTTTCTTACGATAATTTTGTATATTGTTTTTTTTTTCCTTTCGGTATTGTGTTTCATTCTTGTATGTAGTACAATATTAAGGTTTTTACAACTTCCAGTCATTATCTAAAAACTTCTATCAAACTAGTCAATTGCACATCGTAGGTATTTTGTATTAAACCACAATTGTTCAATTCAAAAAAATAGAAATTATTCTTTTACATTAATATATTATTAACATATTTATAAAATAATAAATCATTAAATTATCGATTATATAATATCTCTTTAAAATAATAGGATCAGGGTGGTCCAAAGCATATTATTTTACTGAAGTTTTACTGTAATGTCTTGTTTATCTTCTCACAGATGTAATGTGTTTATGTTTCGGAAGTCTTACTGTTTTTATTGATTTTTCTATTTTTACGTTTGTGGGTTAATGTTCTCCCAGTGTGGTTTAATTAACGTAGATTAATCTTTGAGCCTAGCTAGGGGAGTCTTGTCAGTTTCCAGTATAGTTGATAATATCTGCTCAACCATTTGTTATAGGATTATGCATACCTTACTCGATGGTCAGATGGATTAAATCCCAAATGTATCTGACGGTAAGATTCAATGGGAGTGGTCAGTATATGTCGAAAACCTAATTATACCAAGGATGTCATTGGGTTATCTTGTTAATACTTTTGAATCTTTGACTGCGAATACTTTTGAACAAATGCTTATCAAGTTACATACCGAAGTTTTTGTCAATCTCAGTGGATATGATACAAGTAAAGCAAGAGCAAAACCTGTAAGTACTCTTAAACTTCAGTAAAACAGTCTAGTGGTCTAGATACGTCATTCAACTTTCCGATCAATGCATGCTGTTAATATTACTCACACATGTCATTTGATTAAGGATATGCACATAGCAAATAGAATTCGGGTACAATGTAGCTTCCTTAAGTGTAAGAGTAGAAATATGTGAGCTTCACTAATATTTTGCTCAATCTTTTCATATAAATATATATATATATATATATATGTATATATTACTAATTGTAGTTTCCACTTGCACATTTTTCAGTTTTTCGCCATTTGTCAATTTTCCTGCTCCTTTTTCCACAATTAGGTGTGCATATTTAGAGTTTACTCTTTTGTGGATTTAATTCTTAGAGTTTAGAAACTGCTTGTTTTGTAATGTTCTGCCACAATATGACTGCTTCTTTCTTGTTGACATTACAGCGTTCCAAGAAGTACTATGTTCACTTTGTCATGGGGTTTAGACCTGATACTGACTTGTTTGATCAGACTGTGAAAAGATACATAGTTGACCATGGGCCAATATTAGCAAAGATGATAATTACTACTACATATGACCAAAGTGGAAGACGAGTAGCAACGACTGAAGGAAATAGGTTTCAAGAGCGAGTTGATGGCGTACTTATTACAGTATTGTCTCATGCCATTATCATCGTCAGATGGAGGTTTGCCAGTGGAAGAGTTGAATATCAGTATTTGAACACCTAATGGTTGAGTGTAGTCTCGGGAGGGTTTGCTAGAGATTTACCCACAAAACCTGTACTTCCGGTGAAGCGGTACTAATCTCCATCACCATCTTGAGGTGGATTTTGTGGTGGTTGTATCACGTTAAGTTCTGGAGACGCATTTTCCATGATGATGTAGCATTCGTAATACTTGAACTCTCTCCTGATATCCCCCGCGTACAAAATAGTTTCCATATGCTCCTACAATAAAAAAAAACAAAAGTTAGTAAGTAATTGACGAATACGATTAAGATGTGCACGAAAACAATAAACACTTACAAGTTTTTCAACGGTCAATAAAGGAGATCTATTATGTTCAAAAAACAAAAAATGGATGCGTAAGTACTGGCTCACTCCTTTTTTTTATTACACCAACCCTACTCTTTATATTTGCTTCTGTTCTTCGATGACCATTTATAAATACATTTCTATAATTATTGGAAACCTGTCTCCAAACTCTATTAGTCGGAACCAAATGATGACGAATCGCCGGGAGAGTAACAACATCGATCCAAGCATTTGTTATAGCAATATCTTCTTCCATGGGATACAAAGGCATTATAAATTATGTTGTACTTATAGGAACCCTAATACAAGATGAATCGATATTTTCAGGGGATATGCAATTGGTTGGAGAAGAAAATCCATTATTAGGTTTTTGTTGTTTGGCGTATGAACAAATGAATTTAAAGGGATTGAATGCACTGTTACAATTGTGACTATATATCACTTCATGCAATAGGTTATTTGATCGTTGTCTTTCCAGTATAACAATGTTGCTTGTAGTATTGAAGCGAACCACTTATTCGCTTTTGGAAATTAACTAAATGATCTAACAAAAATAAAGTGATATGTGAGTCCTGCGAGAATGGTAATTAAATTATCTTTTCTTTAGTTGTTATATGACATGTTCGAGCTATTATTCACCCTGACTGTATCTTTTCGATAGGTCATTTCGAACAGGAAGTCTATAGTCCTTATTAATTTTTATTGTATACAAAAGTCACGACAAAGAAGGATAATGTAAATTAATAAATTTTAGAAAACAACAAATTAATAAATATTTTCAAAATAAAATTATTAAGCTATGTCATTGTTGTATGACCACGATTACACTTAGCCCGTGAAACGAGCTTTTAAACCAGTATGTGACCCCACTGAACGGGTGTTGTCTCTGAAGGTTTATAAAGAGGTGTACCCACAAAATTTTTTTTACCTATACCCCAATCCGGCCAGTTTTAAATATTTATATTTTGATGAAAGTGCATAAAAAAAAGAAAAAAAAAAGGTTATCTTTGATTAGGGGAGGTGGCCGGGTCGCGTGTGGAGCAAGATGCTCGAGCAAGCCGTATTTATGATCTAAAAGCTTTAATGGAAGGACACCGACGGCTTGAGCAGGATATTTAAGCCAGATACGACCAGTTAAGGTTGGGAAGATACTCAATATCCTACCAAGTATATTACTACCTCCGTTTTAGGAAAAGTGATATTCTTTTTTTTCTCTGAAATAACCAAGTTGAAAAAGTGAAATAACACTTTTACTAAAATGAAAGAAGCACATTTCTGATTTCGTTTTTTTTTATTATTATTTATTTATTTATTTATTTTGATGCGAACAAATGATAGATTACTTAAGCACCGTCGTTCTGAATAAAGTTTGACAAAACAGTTGGAGGATCTCTTAACCATGTGCTAGAGATACCTTCTTTACGAGCATACTTTGCTAGTTCATCAACCCACTTATTAGCTAATCTATTAGTGTGCATACATAACCAACTTCCAAAGAAAAAAATTAAATAAATTAGTCGGAAACTCGGTTTCCGTCTGAAGCCATTGGAGTGGAAACTCCAACCCGTATAGCCAAGGCCCATAATAGTTGCATTTTTTTTTCAAGTCATAACTTAGCCACATCTGGAGCTTGTAGCTAAGCCGCAACTTACCATAGTGCTTTTTCTAGATTAGTTTCCAGACATACCAATCATTAAACACAATATCAAATGTCTAGCAGCTATAGCTAGTTTCTTCTTCTTCGATCAATAAAATATACGCATAGAGAGATTCGATCAATAAAATATAAGCATAGAGAGCTTTAGCTAGTTGGTTTCTTAAGCGGCTAGAACAACTTCCACCACTGTGAAAAAGAAAATAAGATGAAACTTTAGTGTAAAATGCGCGCACAGAGTTCCCGCCACAATAGAGATAACACCCGTTTAGGAGTGAATAACAATGTCAATTCATTGTACACATGAACGACAAAAGAGAAAGAGATTCAGACATCTGACCTTAAATATGAGAGTCACGATAAATATCAATTGTTTCTATACATGAACAGTAACAAATAGATTCAGATACTTGATCTTAAACATGAGAGCCATGACAAGCTCCTCTTGCTAACCTAAGGGATTCTTTGATGATTTTTCTTTTGTTTATTGAGGTGGATTTTGTTCCAACTTGTATAAGGGACAACTTGATATTGTATATTATCGCATATAGAAACTCTTAACTGACCGAGAAAAAAACACGCAAGAAAAATCGCCTCTCACAGCCCACCCCATGCACGTCTGTCGAGGGCACGGGCTCACTGGGAGGCACACAAAAAAAAGGAAACTGTGAGAGGCGGTTTTAGCCTGGTTTCTTCTCTCGGTTTGTAGAGAAGCACTGTATCGCATAACAATTTTAATACCATATAGAGGTGGCAGTGCCCCAACCTAAGAAGATTTAATTGTTTTTGATGATCGCGAATCTTGGACTATTACATTCAAGAATCAAGATTCGAAGCAGTAGAGGAGAAAAAAAATGATTCAATGGTACTATAAAAAAGTCTTAAAAGACAACTATAAAAGTCTTAAACTTATTTGGTAATCACTAATCAAATCAATCATCACTATCAAAAGGAAAATATTAATGTGACAATAAAGATTAGTAGCCTTTTTCAGTACAAAATAGAGTTGGGATAGAAAAAACAATTTTGTCAAAAATGGCATGAATGATGAATAGTTGAATCATCCATAGTCATCCAAAACATTCCCTCCAAACTCTTTCGGTTGCGCGTAATCATCCATAGTCATCCACTCTGAAGATCCTGCACAGAATAACCAATGGGGGTGAAGGTTATAGAGCAATGGTTGTCACTAGTGAATTTATGTACAGATAGAAGGTTTGATGTGGCTTTGGGAACATGCAGTATATTTTGTAGTGTAAACTGGCCTGAAGGAGTGGAGACAATAGAATTACTAATAGAGGAGATAGACATACCTTCACCAGTAGCAGATTGTATATACTCATAGCCATCATAAGAAGTATAGTCTTCAATTGGGTAGGCAGTAGATGTCACATGTTGATTAGCACCACTATCAGCATACCAAGGATTCTCACCAAAGATATTAGCAGCAACTAGCATGGCATGAAGGTTCTGAGGTGGATTTCTTCCTTGGAAACCAAAGTTGAGTCTATGTGTAAATTCAGGAGCAAGATGGTTGGTACTACCACAAAGCTGACATTTGACTTTCTCACTAGTAGCTTGCAAAGAGGATATGAAGTATATGAGGGATAAGAAGGTGCATATCCTGGAAATTGTTGATTATAATTTGGGTTAAATGGTTTTCTTCCTCTGTAATTGACACTGTGACCACCTCTGGGTGCATGATAAGATGGTCTGTAGGTAGATGGAGGTCTAAATTGAGCCATAAAGGCTTTGTTTTCAGAATCATGAACTATAGAAGCAGACCTAGATCTAAGAACAATTTCTTCACCGAGGAGAAGATTATGCAATTCAACTGAAGTAACAGGTGGGTATCTAATGCGAATTGATATAGCAAAAGAATCATATGAAGCAGTTAAACCAGATAAAATTGTAACCACCATTTCACTATCACTAATAACAGTTCCAGAAGCAGCAAGAGCATCAACAACTTTGCGAATCTCATTAAGATAATTAGTGATAGAATCGTTACCCAATTTGATTGACTGAAGCTTTGTTCTGAGTTGAATCATATGAGTAGCAGAAACTTGAGAGAATCTACCTTCAATGTTGGTCCATAATTCATGAGAAGTTTGAGCTCCAACAAAATAAGGAATTACAGAGTCAAAAATTGTTGAGTTGATGAGCAAAATCAGTGTACTGTCTTCATCTTGCCACAGAGTGTATGCTGGATTAACATGATCATTGTTCTCATTATGCTGAGATGTGTATTTTGCAGGACATTCTCTAGATCCATCGACATAATCAGCAACACGAATTTTTGTGAATAAAGCAAGAAGAAGAGATTTCCATGTAAGATAATTGTTTTCAGTAAGTTTCAGTTGAATGATATTGGAAAGTTGATTAAAAGGTGTTTTGGAGATAGATCTAGCCTCCATTGTTTAAGCAGAAAAACAAAATTGATTAGAAGAGATATTTTTAATGGAGAGAAATAAAGAAACTGATTCAATTGAGGAATCAACAAAAAAATAGTTGAAGATTTGAGATGAATCAGAAAAAGAAGTAATAGCAGCGGAAGAACATATTTGGATAAAGAACAGAGCTCTGATACCAAACTGACATTGATATTGAAAATATAAAAATATCTTTCTTTACCTTGGAGCAACTGCAGTGGACGACTAAACCCAAATTTGGTGTCGAGTGGGCTGGCGTAGTGGGACGGACCATCGATCAAAATTTGATCAAAGAGTAAAACCCAGACCAAATTTGGTCAGCGATCAAGACCAAACCCAAATATAGTCGGGCGTTTATATAATGTCCGCCTACCCGACGGGCGTTGGTATAATGTCCGCATGTAGCCGCGCGTTCGTAAAGTTAACGCCTGATGCAGGGGCGTTGGTATAATGTCCGTCTGGATGGGGCGTTTGTATAATGTCCGCCTGGATGGGGCGTACGTAAAGTTAACGCCGGACACCCAGGCGTACATAAAGTTAACGCCTCTCTTGGGGCGTTGATATAGTCATGATCCCACCATTAACTAGTTTTGAAAACTTTGCTTGGGGCGTTGTCTTTATCAACGCCCC
>NC_039362.1:207026716-207069211 GCF_003573695.1 Papaver somniferum
TTTTTTTTTTTTTTTTTTTGAATCCGGGCGAACGTATAATCTCCGTCCCACACACCAGGCGTTGCTATAGTTCACGCCCCATACCAGGCGTTATCTTTATCAACGCCCCATACCAGGCGTTATCTTTATCAATGCCCCATGCCAGGCGTAATCTTTATCTACGCTGGACGATGAAGCGGACTTTATATCAACGCGCGACCAAATTTACTCGTCACCCGCTACGCCACAGGACGGACTAAACCCAAATTTGATCTTTTTTTTTAGTCTTTGGTCTTTAGTTATACTCGCACCACTGTGGACGCTCTTACAGACTCACAGAGTTGGTCTATATAACCACCAACCAACATACAAGAAATACATACCACAAATAAAGGGACACGTGTCTAACGGAAAGCTAACAGAAAAGTAAGAATAAACAGAAAGGATAACAGGCGCGAGTAAAGAGAGTGTAAGCCAGACAAACAATTACACAATATGTCAATTATACAGACGTATGTGATGCTCTTTCACTGGGATCTTCCCCAAGGCCTTGAAGATGCATATGGAGGATTTTTAAGCCCTCGTGTTGTGTAAGCTTCGAACCGAAACATTTGATTTATAAAATCAAGAAATGCTAACATGCAGTAATTTGCATTTTTCAGGGATGACTTCAAGGATTATGCAGAACTATGCTACAAAGAATTTGGTGATAGAGTTAAGCATTGGATCACATTAAACGAGCCACGGACATTTAGCAACGGTGGTTATGCATTGGGAAATTTCGCACCTGGCCGATGTTCAAAATACATTGACCCTAACTGCACTGCTGGTCATTCGGGGACTGAACCCTATTTGACTGGTCACTATCAGCTCCTCTCTCATGCTACCGCAGTTCATGTTTATAAGCTCAAGTATCCGGTAATATTTACATATACACCAAACAAGCGTAATGGAGATGAATTTTTATGCTTAGATATGTTACATGTGAATATTGATGCAGGCATCACAAAAGGGAAAAATTGGAATCACATTAGTGTCTCACTGGATGGTGCCCTTTTCCAATGCTAAAAGTGATCGACATGCTGCCCTTCGAGCCCTCGATTTCATGTACGGTTGGTAAGTATGTCCACCCCTCGGTAACCTTCCAAGACATCAAAAATTTACATCTGCTAGTTTCTGGCAATCCATAAGATTTTTTCTTTTCTTTAGGTTCGTGGATCCATTAACATTCAGCCGATATCCACTGAGCATGCAATCTCTGGTTGGAGATAGGCTACCAAAATTCAGTAAAGAAGAAGCAGACATGGTCAAGGGTTCATTCGACTTCCTCGGACTAAACTACTACACTGGAAATTATGCAGAACATGTTATGAACGCTAACAACAATATTAATCCTAGTTACAACACTGATGCTCAAGCTAAGTAAATTAGTAAGTTTCTTTTGAACTATAGTACTACATAGTAGTTTTTTTTTGGTGGTTTGAGACTTTGTTGTAAGTACGAGTTACATATTGGTGCCACTCGGACAACCCATTTTTGTAGCTAGCTTATTAACATAGTGTTGCTTTTTATTGTAACAGCGGACAGAAAAGGCGTTCCCATTGGTCTTAAGGTTTGAACTTACACATTATGCACTTTTTGTTGTAAACGTTTCTTAATTGGAATGAAATACTAATGGTTTAACTATCAAATGTGCAGTCAGGAATATCTCCTTGGTTGCATGTGTACCCACAAGGAATAAAAAGTCTACTGCATTACACAAAGTGAAAGTACAAGAATCCCATAATTTACATTACTGAGAACGGTAAATAAACTAAAATGTACTATCATTGATTGAAAATATATGGTTATATATGATGTTCTCATTTGATCAGATAGGTTCCAGTAATCCAGTTATCTATGATAATTGCACGCGTATTCGATTTATTTATTTTTCTATGTTGGTTGTGTTGTTCTTAGGGATATCTGAGAAAAATGATCCTACATTATCGTTGAAGGAAGCATTAAAGGACGACTTGAGGATCACTTACTATCATAGCCATCTCTATCAAGTCCAAAGAGCTATCAAGTAAGCTACACTCAAATCTCTGATTCTCTTTTTGCCTGGCCAGTTGGACTTTATGTTTCGTAAGAATGTATACTTTAACACTTTTCATGGTTCCATAAAACTAAAATGAATTATATTTTCTTTCGAACTCAAATCATTGGTATTATCATCCGGTGAATTTCCCTATTGTATTACATTAACATCGATATTTTATTTATTTATTAGTTGTGTTGTTAATTTAGTGTTTTCTTTTCTTTTTTTTTTACAAATGGTGCAGGGAGGGTGTTGATGTGAGGGGATACATTGCGTGGTCTTTGCTAGACAACTTTGAGTGGAATGCTGGCTACACAGTTAGGTTTGGGATCAATTTTGTAGACTACAAAGATGGTTTATTGAAGAGATATCCTAAATCCTCTGCCCAATGGTTCAAAAACTTCCTCAGAAAAACCTAGATGATCATGCGCAAAACGCCACTTTATATACTATTATTACAGAACAAATAAGAGCCTATGTATAATCAACTTTTGTGGAGAAATAAATAAAGAGTTGTATTTCGATGTGATTTTCCTCGTGTGAGTTTTGTAGATTGAGATCTGTACTACTTTTTTTGGAAAAGAAAATTGTCCATGCGTTGTTCGAACATTTTTTATCTAGTAATATCATGACCAACCATTTTACGCATACTGATGATACTTGTAAAAGCACCAGATGAATGAAAATTTTATCCGAATCAACTTAAATGTCGTTCATATTTCCACGAATTAATTGCAATGTTCCTAGATAAAAAATACTCAAAGGAATGCACAAGTAATTTTTTTTCTTCTGAATTACTGTTTTCTCATCAGATATACATTTGCTTAGGCTAAGTCCTATGATCTTCTAATCTAGCATCTAGATTAAAAGCCAGAATAACCTCCTAAGTCCTATGGTAGTGCTAATCTAGTATGCTAGTCGCAGAACCAAACAGCGAGGCTGCCCTGAATCGTTCAGCGTGAAAACTTTTTGTACTTTTTGCTGAATGGAACGGCGCAGCCAAAATCCCCATTTTATCAACAGAACTCGAGTTTTCTTTCATTTCTTCCATCTCTTCATTTCTTTCTCTGTCAAGAACTCAACTGCATCAAGATTTCTTCTCGATTTCTTCTTCATTTCGTCAAATCGCTTTGTGGGTTTGATCAACATCAAGATTGTGACCGTTTGAGGGTGGTTTGATTTGATTCCGTCCACAAAATCGAATGGGGTAAGAATTTTAGGTTTTAAGTTTTTTGATTTTTGATTATGATGATAGTTTAATGAAATTGATGATTGATATTAGATGATAGTTTGTCATTAAAATTGAAAAAGGGGGAGATTGTTAGAGCAATGCTCGATCGAACTCGCAAGCGTTGCTATCTCAAGTTTGTTTTTCAAGTTTAGTTGATCAAAACTATATACTTGATTTCTAGTTTACTTAAAGATATGTCTCAGATTAGTATAGAATGTGTAGTTGAGATTTAGACTTCACGGCGTTCACCAATTAAAGAAGAAGATCTACTGAGGAGCTTGGAGGAACTTCATCAATAAAAGGTATGTGGAGGCTAAAGTTTATCTATCACTCAGAAGTCTATTCTATTTTATATTCTAATGAGACTAAGTCGTATAGCTATATAGACTTTTACATTATACACATTTGATATTTCGAGACGAGTTTATCCCGCTTATCTATTTCTCGAAATACGTGTTGGAAGCTTTTTGCTTTAGTTATGTTCATCGTATTCTTGACGAGTTTAGTTGGAAACAATTTATTTGTTGGAAACTAAATATTAAGTCAAAAGATGATCATGAGAAAATTACCTTGAACATCTTATATGATTTGTGTTAGACAGTCATTTGATGTTAGCTCGGGAAGTTTCGTATTGATCTTTTGATCACTTGGAAATTACTTGAATCTAATGGTATATGTAAGACAACCATTGTCGTTTTCTAAGAATGTTTCAATAATTGAAATAAGAGTTTAGAACGATTACCCATGTCTGGATACAACACGGTATGCATACTCAGTATGCGAACTGTATTGTGACGATTCAGGTCTGTAACTCTTGTTTGCGTACCTAGTATGTGAACGGATGTACCTGAGAATGTCCGGAACTCTTGTTTGCGTACCTAGTATGCGAACGGGTTTACCTAAGTTGGGTCCGGAACGGTTGTTCGCGAACCGGGTTTGCGAACGGCTTGACTAGGCCAAGGTCCGGAGCTGCTGTTCGCGTACCTAGTTTGAGAACATAGTGGTTAAGTCCTAAAATCGGTAATGTGTGATTCTCATAATCATGAACTAAAAAATTTATGATTTAAGGAATGCATATTAACTTTGCAAACCTTGGCTTAATATTCATGAATTGATTCTTGTATAAGTACTTTGTACAATCACGAATCAAACGGATTTCGTTTCAATCTGTTCATGAATATTTCTATGAGATAGTGAACAATTCAAAAAATCAATTTAAAACAAAATTAAATTCATTTTATTATCTATCATGATTGATTGATCATCATATTTGATCTAGAAGTGTTAAATAAATATGGTTAAGTCAAAAGTGTTCATATGGTTAACTTCGATTAACTGTTATTGACCCAACCTAATATACACGTTTAGGTACTGTTACCCATATCTAAATATAAATATATTTCATTTGTGTGTAACAAGATAAAACCATCTAATGGTGGAGATTAATTGCTTAATTTCTAAGCAGACTTAGCTTGAATCTTAAATCAGGAGTTCATCTAAGGGTGAATATTGAATGCTTTGTTACTAATCTATCTTAGCGTTGATTGTAAGCAACCGTGGCTTGAAATACTATATAAGGGAGAACTCTAGCAACTGGAAAACCTGATCCTGACACTTCCATGTGTCTTAGTTGCAAACTAGAGTCGATTCTCCTTTAACCTAGGTTTTCCAAAACCATTATTAGGTTAACGACTTGAAGACTTCATTTGGGATTCGTGAAACCAGATCCAAATATTTTCTCTGTAGTTGTGTATTCTGATCTTACTTGTTCTATCGTATTGAGTTTTATCTTCTCTAAGATTTACTCGAGATTTATCTCCGGTAGGTAAGATATAGAAAGTAATCACAACAGTTCTTTGTCTCAGACTCTTGTGATTCCACAATAACTTCTTATGTTAATCAGTTAGGTTATTGAGGTGACTAATATTTATAGGCTGCTCTTCGGGAGTGTAAGACCGGATTATTAGTTGGTTCTTGTTCACCTTGATCATCGTATCAAAAGACGGAACAAAAAGAATAAAGGATAGACATATCTATGGGAAACAACCTTGTTTATAAGTCTTCGACTTTGGGTCGTAGTAACTCTTAGTTGTAGGTGAGATCATCTAAGGGAATCAAGTGTGCAGAATCCGACGTTGTGCTAGAGGCGTAAGGAACGCGACTGTACCTTAATCGGTGTGAGACTTGGTTAGGGCTCAACTACATTCCACCGAAGTTAACTTGTAGTAAGCTAGAGTCTGTAACGGATTAATACAGTGTGGTGTTCAAATCTGGACTAGGTCTCGGGGTTTTTCTGCATTTGTGGTTTCCTCGTTAACAAAATTTCTGGCGTCTGTGTTATTTATTTTCTGCCTTATATTTGTTTATATAATTGAAATATCACAGGTTTTGCATAGTTCAATCAATTGATAGATCCGACCTTTATTGCTGGATAGAACTTGATTGACACTGTTAGAGCATTGCTCGGTCGAACTCGCAAGCGTTGCTATCTCAAGCTTGTTTGTCATATTTAGTTGTCAAAACTATATGTCTTGATTTCTAGTCTACTTATAGCTAAAGTCTCGGAGTAGGATAGTTAGGTGTACTTGAGCTTCAGACTCCACCGCGATCATCATATGAAGACGAAGAACTACTCAAGGAACCAGTGGAACTTCATCGACTAAAAGGTATGTGGAGACTTAAAACTTATTTATCACTCAAAAGTATATCTGTTAGAGCATTGATCGGTCGAACTCGCATGCGTTGCTATCTCAAGCATGTTTGTCAATGTTAGTAATCAAAACTATAAGTCTTGATTTCTAGCCTATATAGCTAAAGTTCTCGGACTAGGATATAAAGTATAGTTGAGCTCAAGACTCCATGAAAATCATCATACAAGACGAAGGACTATTCAAGGAACTGTGGATCTTCATCGACTAAAAGGTATGTGGAGACTTGAACTTATCTGTCACTCAAAAGTCTATCTACTCTATCTCATACTCTTGAGACAAAAGTCGTTTTGATATATAGACTTTCATTATACACATTTTCTATTTAGAGCCGAGTGTAACTCGCCTATCTATTTCTCGAAATATGTGTTGGTAAGCTTTCGCTTTAGCCAAATTCATCTTTACCTAGTGACGTATGTCATGTTATGTTTCAATTACTTTGGAAATTGCTCTGACGAAACATGGTATGTGAATAACGGCTATATAACGTCCTCTGAGAATGTTTCAATGATTGAAATGAGAGTTTAAATTACATAACCATTGGTAGGATATAAACATTGTTGTGGAAACACATATATGTATAAGTCCTTATTCTTTGAACCAAAGTTTGCGAACTTTGTTGATCAAGTGAAACAGAATGTGGAGTGAGCCAAGTCCGCGAACTGGCGGAAGTTCTCGACCCGAGAATTTCTACTGGAGTTTGTGAACTCCTTCCGTGAGCTTAAGTCCCCGAACCCAGTCCACGAACTTGAGAAGGTTATATCTAAAATCAGTTGTTCTTGAACACATTTTTATATAAACTAAGGAATGCTTTTGCAAACCATGTCTATAAAGTTCATGAACCGATTCGAGTGAATCAAACTGTTTTTGCTTCGATTGTGTCTTGTGTAGTTACATAAGATCTAAGCAATTGAACAACTCTCTAACTAGTTCATTTGAGTCATTTGAACTAGTTATGGTGAAGAAGAATATGGTGGATATGAAAGTAATCATATGGCTAACCATTTGGTTAACTATTGTTGAACCCACAAATGTTAATGTTTGGGAACGGTTACATAAACCAAAATTGGACATTTCATTTGTGTGTAACAAGCTAAGTTTTCTATCCAATGGTTGAGAAATATTAGCTTGAATCTAATCAGGTTTTCATCTAACGGTGAATATTGAATGCTTTGTTACCAAGCTAACATTGATTGCAAACCCTAATTTGAAAGACTATATAAAGGAGAACTCTAGCAACTGGGAAACCTAATCCCCACACCTTACGTGTGATACTAGTTACATAGATAGAGTCGATTCTCCTTTAACCTTTGGTTTCTTCTTCTAAAACCAGGTTAACGACTTAAAGACTTCATTGGGATTGTGAAGCCAGACCGATAATACTTTTCTTGTAGTTGTGTGATCTGATCTTGCATCTTCTATCGTTACGAGTACAATTGTAATAATTGGATCGAGATTTATATCTCCGATATGCAAGATAGAAAAATAATCACAAACACTTCGTCTAATCGTTTGTGATTCCACAATATATTTTTTCGCTGCGTCGATTAGGATTATTCTGAGGTGATTGATAATACTAGGCTGTTCTTTGGGAATATAAGTCCGGTTTATCAATTGGTTCCTGTTCACCTTGATTTATCAAAAGACGGAACAAAACTCTAGGTATATTCGTGGGAGACGGATTTATCTATTACCGTAGACTTTTCTGTGTGATAAATTTGTTTATTAAAGTCTTCGACTTTGGGTCGTAGCAACTCTTAGTTGTGGGTGAGATCAGCTATGGGAATCAAGTACGTAGCATCCTGCTGGGATCATAGACGTAAGAGCATAATTATACCTTGGATCAGTGTGAGATTGATTGGGGTTCAACTACAGTACAGACCAAAGTTAGTTTGGAGTAGGCTAGTGTCTATAGCGGCTTAATACAATGTGTGTTCAATCTGGACTAGGTCCCGGGGTTTTTCTGCATTTGCAGTTTCCTCGTTAACAAAATTCTGTTGTCTGTGTTATTTCTTTTCCGCATTATATTTTGTTATATAATTGAAGTATCACAGGTTGTGCGTTGTTCAATCAATTAGAATATCCGACCTTTTGGTTGTTGATTTAAATTGATTGACACTTGGATATTGGTCTTTAGTACCATCCAAGTTATCTCTCTAGTATTTGATAAGGACTCGCAGATTTCTATTTGCTTGAGTATATATCAAATCGAGAGATTGAGATATAAACTCTTTGATATACTTTTTATCTAGGTTGAGTCTGACTGTCTAGTTTATTCTCTAGAAAGTATATTGGGGTTTGTCCATACAGATTGCTAAGCGAAATATTGGGTGTGTTTGTTGTACCCCCATTTTTCAATTGGTATCAGAGCAGGCAAACACGTTTAATACCTTACAAGTCTGTGTTTGTGGCGATCCGACTCTATGGACAGAGGTGTTATCTCAATAAACCTACCACTAGTCTTCGATGGCTCAAACTACCCAAGGTAGAAAGTTGCTATGTGTTAGAGCATAGCTCGGTCGATCTCGCATGCGTTGCTATATCAAGCATGTTTGTCAGTGTTAGTGATCAAAACTATGAGTCTTGATTTCTAGTCTATTATAGCTAAGTCTCGGACTAAGATAGAAAAGTGTAGTTGAGCTCAAGGACTTCATGGAGATTCATCATACAACGACGAAGATCTACACAAGGAACCGTGGAACTTCATAAAAAAAAGGTATGTGGAGACTTGAACTTATCTATCACTCAAAAGTCTATCTATTCTATCTCCTACTTCTTATGAGACAAAAAGTCGTATGCTATATAGACTGGATCATACACATTTGACATTTCGAGCTGAGTATTCACTACTTATCTTTTTCTCGAAATCGTGTGTTGGTAAAGCGTTTTGCTTTGATCAAGTTTATCTTCACCTAGTGACGAAAGTCATGAAAAGTTTCAATTACTTTGAGAATTGCTTTGACGTGAAATGGTCTGTGAATAACGGCTATATAACGTCCTCTGAGAATGTCTCAATGATTGGAATGAGAGTTTAGATTACATAACCATGTATTCCTTAATCCGAAGTTTTTGAACTTTGTTGATTGAGAGAAACCGGAGAAATTGGCTTTGCCAAGTCCGCGAACTGACGGAAGTTCTCTTACCGAGAGTTTCTGCTGGGATTTTCCAAAAACTTGTTTGCGTGTTTAATATGAAATGCTCATATGGTTAAACTTTTGGGTTACTATGTTGAACCAACATACACGTACACGTTTGGGCATGGTTTTCATAAACCCAGTAAATGTCTACCCAAGTGTGTGTGACAAGCTAAGTTTTTGATCTAACGGTTGAGAAATATTAGCTTGAATGTAAATCAGGTTTTCATCTAACGGTGAATATGGATTGCTTTGTAACTAAGGCAAAACCCTGATTTGAAGGCTATATAAAGGAGACATCTAGCATTGTGCAAAACTAATCCCCACACGTCTGTGTGATACTAGTGCGCTCGCTAGAGTCGATTCTCCTTTAACCTTTGGTTTTCTTCTCTAAAACCAGGTTAACGACTTAAAGACTTCATTGGGATTGTGAAGCCAGACCGATACTACTTTTATCGTAGTTGTGTGATATGATCTTGCATCTTCTATCGTACGAGTACAATCTTTGATTGGCTTGAGATCGTGAGTGTAGTTGCAGGAAATCCTACAATACACCCCTCATATGATTTCATTGCTGATCAGCTCATTTTTAGGTTTACACTCTTAATTTTATTGATTAATTTCTGAATGTTCTTACAAGAAAAATAAAGAAATCAAGAATGATCTCTGCTCTGAACTTTCTCTCTCCTATTTAGTTGTCTCTTACTCAAAAAAGATCTCTCTCTCCTTTACAACTCGAATGACTATTTATAAGGAAATACACAGTGGATGACAGCTAATCTGTCCTTTATTTTCGGATATGGTTTGCGACATTCTCGCAATCTTACAAATATTAATTTCGCAAGCTCTCTAATTTTCGCAAGACTGTCACATCTTTCTCATGACTTTAGATGACGCCATTTATTCTATCATTTCTGAAACTGTTCGGCAACGCTACTGTGTTGTACCATTGATAATTTCGATGAGGCATAATTGTTGCGAGATTCTGATCCTACATCTTGCCTCTTCTCATATATTTCTCTGCAAAGTAGAGAATGATGTGAGAAATGCCGCAGCTGTTTATCTTTTCATATACCACATTTATCACACATACTCTCTCTTCCATTTATTTCTTGACACGTCTTCTGTAACCGCGACTTTTCAACCACTCACGTCTCTTCGTCTTAATGGTGTTTATTTCTTCGAGTAAAAAATTTTCCTTTATATACTCTTATCCCCCCCCTTTTCTACTTTTCTTTTTACTTTCTCTTCTATTTTTATTCTTTCATCTCTGCAACTCTGTTATTCTTCTGCAAATTCTGCTGCTGTAATTTTTTATTCCTTCAATCCTTTTAATTCCCATACATTCCCATACTCTATATTCAAACATGTATCCAAGTGGTCATAGATATGAGAATAATTTACAAGATGTCCAAAAAGATCTTGCTGATAATGGTTTTACACTCTCCACCATTCCTGGTGAGAATGCCAAATCAATTCTTTCTGTCAAGCTTTTCTCTAATCAAAATTGTGATGATCAATCAATCATAATTTCGCTAGGTCAGATTCTCGCAGGTCTCCCTATTCCTCTTTATAACCCAGAACTTCCTTTATTTTATGAAATTCTCGCTCATCCGGGATTTTCGCGAGCCATCTTCCAACTAAGTGGGGACTGCATCCGTCTGATGCTAGAGTTCGCTAATCGTGGTGATGGTAGAGGATCTCTTTATTCCAAAGAAATTAGGGATCCAAAATTCGCAAACCTAGAGATAGTTGTTGAGAAGTATACAATGGCGAATTTCTTTGAAAACTACGAACTTATCTCCATGAAGAAAGAGAATACTCGCTGGGGTATTCGATTAAGAAGGAAAGATAACATTGATGAAGCCAAAATTCTTATGCAAGATATTGACTGGCGTTCTGGTAAAAACACAACTCCTCGCCAATCCAAAGACGATAAATGGTGTGTTTTTCCTTTAATGTTAAAGGGACCCTACATTGCTGGATTAAACGTTCTTCCTGCGAATCTCGCTGCATATCAACCTTGGGTTTTCTCTTGGCCCGAGAAAGAGAAAGAGGTATGTTTTTCCCCTTTAACTCATATTATATTTCTTTATTGATTTTTACTATTCTGTTCGCTAACTCTTGCGACATTCCGTAGATCCAAAAACTAAAGGATAGTTATAACAGGACTGGGAAATCTAGTACTCTGTTAGCTCTTCGCTCATATACAGATGAGGTAAGAAATTTTCTCTTATGACTTTAAATAGTAATGTTATTCCCATGCTTCCGATTCTTATTTCTATCTGTGTGCGAAGATTATTGCTGAAGTAGAAGAATCTGCTGATGCTGCGAAGATTGGTGATAAAGGTAAAGGTGCTCTTCGCAGGGAAAAATCAACTGGTCCTCCTCCAAAGGAAAAAAAAAGTTCGTTCTTCTTCTCCTTCAAATGTTATTCCTAACGAAAATTCCGAAAGTGACAAGGATGATGAGGATAATGATGATCTTGCTGCAACTGATGATTCTCCACCTGAATCTTCTATGGCTAAGCTTTCTGGCCTCTTTTCTGATTCTCTACAAGGAATGGGAGATATCCAATTTGCAAATACCTGCAAATATCTCGCTACCCTTTGTGATGTCCCTTTACTAGATGGTGATAGCTCTCTTCGCGGAGTTTGTAGATCAGTGACTCCCGACTTCTTGCATTCTCTCAATAGTTTGGTATACTTTTATCTTTTTACTTCTTCATTGTTATAACTCAAAATCTCTTTCTATATTAATAATTTTTATTTCTTTTCGCAGGCTGGAAAAGCTTCTTTTGCGGTTGCCTCATATCTAGAGAGAAGACGCGAAAATCTTGAAAAGAAGAATCTTCAATTTCGCAAAAGGAATGAAGAATTGGAAGCTGAAGTTAAAGGTCTTCGCGAGAAGAATAGACAATTAGAAATTGATTCTTCCGCTTATAAGAACAGAATTTCTAGTCTTTAACAAGCTAATAATCAGCTTTACGGTATATTACTTTTCTCTTTTCTCTTTATCCATTCTTGTTGTTTTATCTTATTTAAATGACCCTTTTTGCAGACATTTATGGTCTTTCTGATGAAGCTACCCTTCTTTGTTCATTTCCTAATGCCTTGGATAATGATACCCTTCTTGAACGTCTTAACAATTCCTTAAATAACTTTTCAAATGATAGAATTTCATCTCTTTATATAAATGAACTTAGATCAAAATTTCGCCTCTTAGAAATTGATCATAGATCCAGTTTAGGCTTAGCTAACAGATTTAAGCGTCTCCTTATTGATTCCAAAGAGAAAACCAATGAGTTGAGAACCAAGATTAGCGGTCTCATAGATGATAAGGATCGTATCTCTGATCAAGGTGCCAAGGCTTTGGCGAAATCCCAAGAGGCTCTCCTTGAATTTCAACTTGAGCGAGATGAAGCTAACCGCAAGAATATTGAACTCTGTGAAAGGGAAAATCAAATTCGTTCTCGTCTTATCATAAGTAGTGAGGATGAATTTGTCTGGGCTGCGAAAATTTTAGATGATGCTAGAAAATATTTAGGCGTAAATGTTAGTCTCCAAGTTGAACATACAGCCTTGATTAGAGACATGATTTCTGACAGAGAAGGTTGATAATTGCTCTTCTTTACTAATCTTTTGCTTCTTATGGATTTTCATCAAGTTAATAATTGGTTGTCTTTTGTTCGCAGATTCTGAAAATAGATATCGTGAAAAGATTGAAGAACTTGAAGCTGAAAAGGAGGAACTCGCAAAGAATCTTTCTTCTCGCAACGACAAGTATTCTAGATTGAAGAATCAAATCAAAATCACCGTTGAGAATTTTAAGAATGACGCTATGCATTTTCGCAATCAAACCATCCATATGGTTTGTGATGATCATAATATCCCACATTCTGATTACCCTTGTCTTTTAGAAGAAATCCCACAGAATACTCCCAGTTTGATTATCTCTGATAGTGAAGCTGACGATGAAGAATCTGATAATGGTGGAAGTTCTGATGGAGATGAGGATTCTGACGCAGATGAAGAAGGAAACAAGTCTGATGAAGATAATGAAGGATTAACCAAGAAATAGTCTTTATTTCTTTCTTTGATTCTTTGTAATACTTCTACATTTATTTCTTCTTTCTGTTTATTTGTATTTCTTTCATTTTGACCTGCGTAAATTAAAAAAATTCTTCTTTGCAATACAATTAATCGATATAATCATTAATTCTTGAATTTTTGAGTAAACCTCTCATATGGAGACAAATAACATTTTCTAATTTCATACATTCCCATACTTGCCTCTGTTATTTGAATCCAAATGAGAGGTTTTATAAAAAAAAATCTTATTGTATAATTTCGCAACCCTTTGCGAAGTGAATTTTGTTTCTTTTCAAAATCTCATTCCTGTGTGGTCTTATTTTGCCTTCCTAATTAAAGTTCTTATTATGCCACCTCTTGTCATTGCGACAAAATCGCAGGACGTCCTTGCACTTTCATGCAAAAACCCATTGATCTTGCCTTAACTTTTTCTTTGTATTATGGCCTCTTCAGGAATGTTGCGACAATATGACAGGCCTAAATATTCTTGCGAAAATAAATCCCCATGACATTGCCGTCTTGCGACGAAATCGCAGGACGTCTTCGCACTTTCATGCGAAAACCCATTGATCTCGTCTTATCTTTTTCTTTTGTATTATTGCCTCTTCAGGATTGTTGCACAAATATGACAAGCCTTAATATCCTTACGAATAAAAAGCCTTATGAAATTTGCGTCTTAAGACACTTATCAGCTCCCTAATGGAGGGTGCCGCCCTTATCTCCCCCTGGTTCCCCCTTCAAGGAGGCGTACTTCTACCATACAAGGTTAGCTCCTCCCATCCAGTCTTAACAACAACCAGTTGTTTTTGCAGCCTCTTATCCCTTTTACCTATAGGGTTTATGGTTACGAGACTGCACCCTAAGTGGGGTTTTCTTCAGGCCGAGTGCAGTATAAGCCAAGACTTGTCAAGAATGGCAAGGACATTTCAAACGCCCCCGGCACTCTTGACTCAACCGTGTACCTCAGCGCCTTGATCAGATCTGCACTCCTTGGGAGAGTCCTTATTACCTGAGTCGCCCAACCCAAGTAATATGCTTAAGCTGAGAATCCAAGGTGCCTCTTCCGGATGGGTTTTATTGACCCCAAATCTCCATGACTCAGGTTCCGGTGGCGGTGTATCCTTTCCCTGATCAATGCAACAGGTTCCCCCTTATATGATGTACTTTAGGTATTACATTTGCCTCTTGCGAAATTGTATTCGCGAACTAGGGTGTACACCATAAAGGTTCGCCTCTTTCTCTTTTGTCATTCTTCTCTGATTATTTTCTGTAAAATTCATTATCTCTGCGAAAGTATCGCAAATCATTATATTGTATCTGAATTTCGCAATCTCAATTTTGTTGTTCAATCAAATGTATTTTTAAGAATTTTACTTATTGCGAGATTATCGCAACAACTTAATCATTCATACATTTCTTGTTTTTATTACTTTTGCCATCCTCTGCTTCTTTGTTATTTCCTGCTACTGCTTCCTTGGTAGTAGTATGTTCATCCTTTTTATTCTGATTTAGTATTAATTTCGCAACATATCTTCTCCTTTCTTTTCGATTGTATCCACCATCAACCTCTCACTTCTTTGTACGTCTTTGATTTTGTGTCGCCAGTTTTCCTTCTTGTTTGCTCTTCCTTCGCAAGATTCTATCTCAGTTTCGTAACATCTCTTTCCTTCAACCCAATCTCCCTTTATGATTCCTACACCATTGGGGTGAGGGAATTTGATGCATTGGTGGAAATTTGAAGCTACACCTAGAATCCCATGTAGCCAAGGTCGACCAATTAACGCATTGTAGGGTGATTCTACATCAACGACACAAAATCAGATTCTAGAAGATATTCCCTTCAATGGAATTTTTATAGTAACCTCCCCTTTAGGCTTGTTAGCAGTACCATTAAAACCATAACTCTTATATGTTGATGGTATAAGATCATCATCTCTTCCACCCATGGTTTTATAAGTATGATAAAATAAGATGTTCGCAGAGCTTCCAGTATCGACTAGAATTCTATTGATTGCCCATGAATCTTCAGCTTCTTCATCCTCATCTTCTTTCAGTTTTGGATTAATTTCTAATTTTATTACCAATGGATTGTCATGCACCTCTTCTCCTTCGGGAATTTCTTCTGTGGTAAAAGAAATGATATGTTTCTTCCATTCCTCTAATCGCGAGATTTTCGCAATATTCATAATTTCTCTTCCATTATTATCTCTTGCGAACACTCTACTCAAAACATTATCATGAAAATCTTCAATTGTCTTATATGAATGTACGATAGAGTGACAGAATAGATTTTTTGCTTTTGCACCAACTTCTATGAAGAATGTTTTTTTCTTTTTCATCGTATTCACTTTGTGATGTTCTGGCGGTGGTGGTAATGGTTGAGGTTGCGGATGCCATACCAGAAAGTAGTTTAGTTTTCCTTGATCTATCATTCTCAAAATAATTCTCTTTACATTTCTGCAATCGTTTGTGGTATGTTCATGAAAATGATGATAAGAACAAAATTCATGACTTCTGTGATTTGGAGGTGGTTCCGTTCCCATATTCCATGGTGTTGGTATATTCTCCATAAATATTATAGCTTCCCATATCTTCTCCACACTTGCATTTAGAGGTGGCATCTTGATTTCTTCCCATACTACGTTGTGACCTCCTTGTCCTCTATTAAAGTTTGGTCTTTGACCTCCATAAGTTTCTTGCGGTTGATCGAGTCTTTGAATCTTGTTATTTCCTCCACGATTGTAGAAATTTATTTCTCTTTCATACTCTTCTTGATATCGACTCCCCATAGCTACAAACTTCTGCTGATTGTTACCTGTCACCTTTTCTTGTTGTACTTGTGAAGTATTCGCCACTGTGTTTATCAGCTTGGGTAATAAGCTTGCATTCGATGTTTGTGAACTGGTGTTCGCAACTGGATATGATTCCATTTCATTTTGTCTTTCCTCTAAAGCAATGTATTCTTCTTGAAGTTCTCGCAATTCAGTCATTGTAATCGTATTCTTGACTCTGAAAATTTGTACATATAACAGGTTTGTTGCAAACATAGCATTGATAAATGATAATATGAGATATATCTCATCTACACGGCCAGCCATTTCGCTACACATAGTTATCCATATTTTAGTCAAATGTTTCAAACTTTCTCCAATCCTTTGCTTTAATCCAAACACATCTTCTATACCAGGTCGTGAGGAATTGTTACTTATATATGCCCCCAAGAATGTAGTATGCAAATGATTGAATGAGGTTATTATATTCTTTGGCAAACCTTCAAACCATTTTAACGCTTCTCCTATTAAGCTGGATGCGAAATATTTGCACAATACCGCATCATGATTTTCCCATTGTAACATGCACCTCACATAAGATTTAATGTGTTGAATTGCACAAGTTGTTCCATCGAAAATGTTGGTTAATGCAGGCAAATTGCATTTCAGTGGTATTCCTCCTAATTGTACTTCCCTTGTAAATGGAGTTTTCGCAGCTTCTTCTATTGCTTCATCCAATTGTCTTCTACCTACTTCTCCTCTGTTATTTAGCATTCCCCTCATTTCTTCTAATTCTTTCAAGATTTGTTTATTTACTCCTGAATCATGACACATTGGTCTCTTTAATTTTGCTTCTCTTTTTCTGCGTTCACGTCTATCTTCTCTTGCGAAATTTTGTATCTCTTCTTCATTATCCTCATCTCTCCTTCTTCTGCGATTCTCTTCCTCATCCCTATCTTGAATTCGCAAATGATGACGTCGTTCATTTTCCCCTCCATAATTTTGTTCATTTCTTATCAATTCAATTTGATGTCTTTCATCCATTCTCTTTACTCTATCATACTCTTCATTGAGATTATCCTTATTCCGGTTTTGTATACGCCTTCTTTCCCGATTGTCATGATTGTTTTGGAAAATTGTCTCCTGAAACTCTTGTTCTTCCATTTACGCTCTCAATCTTTCACGTTCGCAGATTAAACGTGCTTGTTCAGCATTATGTCTTTCAATTTCTTCTTTAATTGTCTGTTGATTTCTTTGAGTTTCTCTCACATGTAAAATTCTTCTTCCTTCCTCTTGATTTCCTTCGCCATCTTGGTTATTTTGTCTCTGATTTCGCCCGTTCTCTTGATTTCCTCCAATTTGCCCATCATCAAAAGTTTCATTTTGTGGAATGTAACGATCATCAGTTCTTTCTCTATTTTCGCGATATTCTTCATTAGGATTTGACATTTCTTCTTGAATATTGTTTCCATCATTGATCGTGGGTAAATGTTTCCTCATTTCTCTTCTAGTAGATCTGGAATATGATTTTGTAATACTTCTCGATCTTCTATTCTGCAATCTGATATTCTCCATCCTTAATTCGTGATTTTGTCTTGTTAAATTCGCACGTTCTTCTGCCTTAGCTCTTCTTTCTTCATGTATTCTTCGTCTCAATGTTTCTAACGCTCCAATTTCCTCACCTCCATGAATTATTCCTTCATCTGCTTCTTGATTTTCTCTCTTCCTGTCTGTAATTTCCATTTTGTTGCTCTTCTTCTATTTCTTCTGCTGAATTTGATCGCCAAGTGTGTACGCTCACTCTGTCATAATCTGTATTCCTCTCTTGAACTAGTGTTTGTTGAATTGGCGATTGAATTAGATTTTCTCTATTATTTCTCATTCTAGTAGATTCTCCCATTTCACTTCTTTCTCTTCCAGCAATTCTTTTGCTTCTTCTAATAGTAGTCGGTTGTTCGGATGTATTTCTTCTTCTAGCCATTTTTTTAATGCTAACAGTATTTCAAGAAATTATGAAAAATTCTTAATAAATTACTTTAAATTTTCACAAATCTCAATATCAATCTTTAGCTTTTTCTAGAATAATCTTCAACTCCTCCCTGTTTCTAGCATCATTATGTAGTTGCAGGAAATCCTACAATACACCCCTCATATGAGTTCATTGCTGATCAACTCATTTTTAGGTTTACACTATTAATTTTATTGATTAATTTCTGAATGTTCTTACAAGGAAAATAAAGAAATCAAGAATGATCTCTGCTCTGAACTTTCTCTCTCCTATTTAATTGTCTCTTACTCAAAAAAGATCTCTCTCTCCTTTACAACTCGAATGACTATTTATAAGGAAATACACAGTGGATGACAACTAATCTGTCCTTTATTTACGGATATGGTTTGCGACATTCTCGCAATCTCACAAATATTAATTTCTCAAGCTCTCTAATT
Organism: Papaver somniferum; assembly: GCF_003573695.1. Taxonomy (NCBI): domain Eukaryota; kingdom Viridiplantae; phylum Streptophyta; class Magnoliopsida; order Ranunculales; family Papaveraceae; genus Papaver; species Papaver somniferum. The sequence continues at coordinate 207,045,156 of NC_039362.1, forward strand.
TTCGCAAGACTGTCACATCTTCCTCATGACTTTAGATGACGTGATTTATTCTATCATTTCTGAAACTGTTCTGCGACGCTATTGTGTTGTACCATTGATAATTTCGCTGAGGCATAATTGTTGCGAGATTCTGATCCTACAGTGAGAGTTCTACGATAGGCAAGATAAAGAAGTCACAAACATCTTCGTCTCACTATTTGTGATTCCTCGACAAACCGCTTGTGTAGTCAAGAAGGATTGTTGAGAGGTTATTGATTAATCTAGGTTGTTCTTCGGGAATATAAGATCGGATTATCAATTGGTTCCTGTTCACTTTGATTTTATAACTTAAGACGGAACAAAACCTAGGGTTTTTCTGTGGGAGACATATTTATCCTTTGATAAACTTTTCTGTGTGAGACAAATTTGTTTATTATCAAGTCTGCGATTTTGGGTTGCAACAACTCTTAATTGTGGGCGAGATCAGCTAAGGGAATCAAGTGCGCAGTATCCTGCTGGGATCAGAGGCGTAGGAGTACAACTGTACCTTGGATCGGTGGGAGACTGATTGGGGTTCAACTATAGTCCAGTCCGAAGTTAGCTTGTAGTAGGCTAGTGTCTATAGCGGCTTAATACAATGTGTGTTCAATCTGGACTAGGTCCCAAGGTTTTTCTGCATTTGCGGTTTCCTCGTTAACAAAACTTCCGGTGTCTGTGTTATTTTTATTTCCGCATTATATTTGTTATATAATTGAAATAATACAGGTTGTGCGTTTGTGATCTTCAATTGGAAATCCAACCTTTGGTTGTTGATTGATACTGATTGATCCTTGGACATTGGTCTTTGGTACTGTCCAAGTTATCTCTCTTTGACAAAGACTCGCAGATTTCCATTTGCTTGAGTAAAGATCAAATCGAGAGATTTAGATATAAACTCTTTGATATAACTTTTTATTGATTGAGTCTAACTATCCAGTTGATTCTCATAAAAAGTATATTGGAGTTAGTCCATACAGATTGCTAAGGGAAATATTGGGTGATGTTGTTAGACCCCCGCTTTTTCAATTGGTATCAGAGCAGGCAAACACGTTAAAGACCTTATAAGTCTGTGTTTCTAGCGATCTGATTATGGACGAGTCTATCTCTAATAACGTACCAGTTCAGAAAATACCAGATGATTCTAAAAGCTTGGATTCACCTGAGAAAACTGTCACATATAAGTCAATATCCAAACGTTCTCTTGATGTAAAAACTGTTGATTGGGAAAGTCTCCTAGAAGAACAGTTGGATGAACTTTCTGATGAAGGTGATTCAGATATTGATAGAGATGTTGATGAGGAAGTATCAGAGTATGTTAAGTTTTTGGATTCGTGGAATATGAAGAAGATTACAACTTCTCATGTCACACCTCTTCTGACTCCTCTCTGTCGAGAAAACAAGAAATTGAGAAGATGTTACGCAGGTGTTTATTTTTCGAATCGTTCTACCGAATCGATCCTCAAGGATTCTGAGGAAAACCTACGTTTGAAGTCACTTGAATGTGATAATATTTATCAAAATTACTTTTTGTTGGAAGAGAAACTTGCAGAATCTGAAGCAAGGTTTAACTTCCAGCAAACAAGTTTTGACGACAGAGAAAGTGCTTGTCTCGCTCGAGAAAAATGCCTTGAGGCTGATTTAGCTGCTGCTCTTGACAAAATCAAGATGTTGGAAGATGACTTGAAAAGTTCAATACTAGTTCAAGCAAATTATCCACTATGCTAGGATCAAGTAAAATCATCGTGATACACGAGGATTGGGCTATAAGGGAATAGAGGCTCCAAGTATTAGCAAAGAGGTAGAAATTTTCAAGGCTAGTGATTCTTCTGAACAAAATGTTTCCACTGATGGCAAAAGTGGAAAAAATTCACTGGCAGTTAAGGTTCAAAAGAGAAAAGTATATCAACCTCCAAAACCAGCACACATGAATCCGGGTAAGAACGTTCCTTATATTTGTCATTATTGTGGAAACAAAGGTCACCTGGAAAGGAGATGTCGTTTTCGTATAAGGAATTAAAAACTTCATGATATTCTTGTTTGGATGTCAAAAGAAGTTATTGAACTGGGATCGTATGTTACAGCTAACACTCTTGACATTACAGGTTGTAAACGTCCAACCTTTAGGCAAAGGAATCAGTGATGTGATAATCCGAGATTTCCCTATAAACGTCATACGAAGTCTTTTCACAATTGTAATGATTATCGAAAGAATAACTTTGTAAAGACGAAGACAAGATCTGATGCTCCAAATTGGAGAAAGACTAACTTGCAAAAGAAAAGTCAATCCAATTCTCTTCCGAGAAATCTTGAAGAGAGTAATGGGAAGAAGGTTCTGGTTGTTCCTAAACGCACTCAGAAGTGGGTACCAAAGAAATCCAATGATGCTTTGAGTGTGAAAAGGAATGATCTTCCAGAAAATTCCATGACTATGGAGAAGGTAGTATCCATGATGTTGGAACTTAACAATTTTTTTGGAAAAATGGAACTGGATGTGAAAGGTTCTAAAAGCAATCTCTTTCATGATAATCCAAAGGTCACTTGTGGTGAGCAAGACATTGTTCACCCCAACGCAACTTGATTGTGTTGTAAGTGCATCCTCACCAAGGAATGTCCTATTATGTATACGGTGAGGGAACCACAAGAATTGGGACATACAGATTATGTTCGGTAAGGCGGTAGAATTCGATTGGATTCATCTAAAAAGGTATGTCTATAAACTTGAGCAAGATTTGTACTTTTATTTTCTTAGAATACTTATAATAATCTTTCTTATCGTTCATTTCTACCTAACTTGATTTGTGTTTAAGGTTCTTAAATGTTTAGGTTTGAAAATAATAGTTCGGGATGTTTGGACTACATGGTACACATACCAAGTATGCATAACAACATTCAAAATCAAAATGCAGGGGTTTAAGTTCGCAAACCCGTATGCATACTTGACGTCGATATTCGGTAAACTTTCTTTGGCCGTAACTTCTTCGTCTGAACTCGGATTTACCTCATTCATTTTGCATTCTCTTCCTTATTGAATTCCCTTCAAAATGGAGATGAGAATTGTTGAATTTGGATGAGTTAATTTTGGTCTTTGTCCTGTCTCTTGTTTTTTAGTGTTTGCTCAGTTTCGTTACACTTGTTCTATTCTCTTGGACTTGGGCACTGGGATTCTTGGAGAAATCCTATTCTAAGCTATTTTGTGGCTGTTACAAGAGTGATGTTGGTGAATCACAAAGAAGGAAGTTCGAGAATGGATAGTAGTTCACATTTCTATATATTCTTGAGTGTTCACAATCATCTCATGTGAATTATGGTGCATAGTCTTCAATGAATTTGTATGTTCTTCTTTGTTAAGGAAATCTTTTTATATGCTTTTGGTAACCACTCTTGATATAAATCCGTGCGAAAAATATTGATTCTAACTTCTAAGGGAAAAGATTGTTATTGTAGTATTAATATGTTTTGAAGTATTGCAATATTTTTATGGGATATGTATTGTTTGCGTCCTTGAATTTGAAGGTCCCTTATTGTGTCAAAAATAAAGTCGTTCATAAATTGATAATTCGTATTGATGAAAGGACGAATGGATTTTTGACAATTACAAAAGTTACGCATATGCAGTCATTTATTTGATGGAAAATATGATGAAATCTTTTGTTTGACAAGGATAAAGTCTACTATGTCGTTATGAAAATAGTGATGGAAAATAGAATAGATCCTTGTATGTTATCCACGACGTTGATCTTCATTGATCCATTTTGTTATGTTATCCACGACATTGATCTTCATTGTGTATCTTATGTTGAGCACCTTACAACTATGTCAATTAATATTGGCCTTGTTGGTTGTTCCATGAGATGCTATATGTTGAGCATTCTTGAACTAAATTAATCGTCTTGATTGGTAATTTAGTTGTTTTCTCCGAAAGTCTTCTTTTGTCGAGCAAAATCTTTTGACAATTAAATTGATTGCTTCGGTGATTAGTTTGGTTGTGTATTCCAATTAAATTAATTATAGGTTCTCTTGTAATTAATCTAGTTGAGTTTTTCATATATTCCACAAGTTCTTGTGTTGAGTATATGAACGCTAATCAAGCTCTATTGGTTGATGTAGTCGTATATTCCGTAAGGTTTTCCTTATGTTGAGTATTTGAACGATTAAGGTAGTCATCTCCGTGTGGTTATCTTAGTCGTAGCTCCGTGAGTTTTATTATGTTGAGCAAAATCAATTAAATTGATCACTTTTGTGGTTTTATTTAGTTGCGTATTCCAATTAAATTAATCATGGGTTTACTTGTGATTAATTTAATTGAGGTTTAGATATAGAAAATCATTTCCATGGTTTTTGGTGTCCAATTAAAAAAATCCTTCTTTTCTTTCGAAATTAAGGTCGCTCTTGTTGTTCTTTCGGGAATGACATCAAATGGGGGAGAGTTCTTTTGAACTTGTGCTTAATGGTAATATCTTGCGGGATGTGCGGCTGTGGAATTTTATAGGGGTTATCTTGTATTTTAAAACTCCTTGATGAATGCATTTAGCTTCAGATTTATGATTGCATCTAAATTAAGTTGGTATGTATTATTTTCTTTTAGTCTATGAAATGTCTCTTGTGGAAATTTCATTATGATCCTGTTCTTTTACCTTTGCCAATTTTATTGACGAAAAGGGGGAGAAATAATGTAGTTCACACTACAAATACATATGGTTTTCGGATCATTGTGTAAGGGGGAGTGGTTTCCATGATCGAGATGGAGTATTGACTAAGGGGGAGTGATACATATCACCATAGTATTGTTGTTAAAGTCGTTATGCAATTGGACTTTGATGTTACATAATGATACTATGACACTGTATAATAATGATCGAGAATCTTGATTTCTCTCATTGTTATAGCTACGGATCTTCAACAACGGTGGTGCTAAACTTACAACCTTTGGGATCATTGTAGTACTTGGAAGGACGAAGATTTCAAGGAACGTTGAAGAGTAGACTATGGAATAGGAGCCACTAAAGTATATATTTTTTGTATTCCATATGCATTAATAGTTTTGTCACTAAAATTGACAAAGGGGGAGACTGTTAGAGCATAGCTCGGTCGACCTCGCATGTGTTGCTATATCAAGCATGTTTGTCAATGTTAGTGATCAAAACTACGAGTCTTGATTTCTAGTCTATTATAGCTAAGTCTCGGACTAGGATAGAAAAGTGTAGTTGAGCTCAAGGACTTCATGGAGATTCATCACACAACGACGAAGATCTACAGAAGGAACCGTGGAACTTCATCAACAAAAAGGTATGTGGAGACTTGAACTTATCTATCACTCAAAAGTCTATCTATTCTATCTCCTACTTCTTATGAGACAAAAAGTCGTATGCTATATAGACTGGATAATACACATTTGACATTTCGAGCTGAGTATTCACTACTTATCTTTTTCTCGAAATCGTGTATTGGTAAAGCGTTTTGCTTTGATCAAGTTTATCTTCACCTAGTGACGAAAGTCATGAAAAGTTTCAATTACTTTGAGAATTGCTCTGACATGAAACGGTCTGTGAATAACGGTTATATAACGTCCTCTGAGAATATCTCAATGATTGGAATGAGAGTTTAGATTACATAACCATGTATTCGTTAATCCGAAGTTTTTGAACTTTGTTGATTGAGAGAAACTGGAGAAATTGGCTTTGCCAAGTCCGCGAACTCAGTCCGTGAACTGACGTAAGTTCTCTTACCGAGAATTTCTGCTGGGATTTTCCAAAAACTCGTTTGCGTGTTTAGTACGCGAACTGGCGGAAGTCTCTTTGCCGAGATTTTCTGCTGAGTTTGGAAAACTCTTCCGGTTGCCTTAAGTCCACGAAATTGTTTGTGAGCTTAAGTGGTTATGATCTAAAGATGTGCTCTGAACATGAAACTTAAATTACTAAGGAATGCTTTATGCAAACCGTGGCTATAAAGTTCATGAGCCGATTCATTGAATCGAATCATCTTTGTTACAATTGTGTCTTGTGTAGTTACATAAGATCTCATAGCAATTGAAAAACTCTCTAACTAGTTCATTTGAGTCAATTGCACTAGTAACGGTGAAGAAGAACTAGGTTAATATGAAATGGTCATATGGTTAACCTTTTGGGTTACTATGTTGAACCAACATACACGTACACGTTTGGGCATGGTTTTCACAAACCCAGTAAACGTCTACCCAAGTGTGTGTGACAAGATAAGTTTTCGATCTAACGGCTGATAAATATTAGCTTGAATCTAAATCAGGTTTTCATCTAACGGTGAATATGGATTGCTTTTTAAATAAGGCAAAACCCTGATTTGAAGGTTATATAAAGGAGACATCTAGCATTGTGCAAAACTAATCCCCACACGTCTGTGTGATACTAGTGCGCTCGCTAGAGTCGATTCTCCTTTAACCTTTGGTTTTCTTCTCTAAAACCAGGTTAACGACTTAAAGACTTCATTGGGATTGTGTAGCCAGACCGATACTACTTTTATCGTAGTTGTGTGATATGATCTTGCATCTTCTATCGTACGAGTACAATCTTTGATTGGCTTGAGATCGTGAGAATTCTCCGATAGGCAAGATAAAGAACTCACAAACATCTTCGTCTTACTGTTTGTGATTCCTTGACAAACCGCTTGTGTAGTCAAGAAGGATTGTTGTGAGGTGATTGATTAATCCAGGCTGTTCTTCGGGAATATAAGACTGGATTATCAATTGGTTCCTGTTCACCTAGATTTTATATCTTAAGACGGAACAAAACCTAGGGTTTTTCTGTGGGAGACAGATTTATCCTTTGATAGACTTTTCTGTGTGAGACATATTTGTTATTATCAAGTCTGCGATTTTGGGTTGCAGCAACTCTTAGTTTTGGGTGAGATCAGCTAAGGGAATCAAGTGCGCAGTATCCTGCTGGGATCAGAGGCGTAGGAGTACAACTATACCTTAGATCGGTGGGAGACTGATTGGGGTGTAACTATAGTCCAGTCCGAAGTTAGCTTGTAGTAGGCTAGTGTCTGTAGCGGCTTAATACAGTGTGTATTCAATCTGGATTAGGTCCCGGAGTTTTTCTGCATTTGCGGTTTCCTCGTTAACAAAACTTCTGGTGTCTGTGTTATTTCTATTTCCGCATTATATTTGTTATATAAGTGAAATAATACAGGTTGTGCGTTTTTGATCGTCTATTGGAAATCCAACCTTTGGTTGTTGATTGATATTGGTTGATCCTTGGACATTGGTCTTTGATACCATCCAAGTTATCTCTCTTTGATAAAGACTCGCAGATTTCCATTTGCTTGAGTAAAGATCAAATCGAGATATTGAGATATAAACTCTTTGATATATCTTTTTATTGATTGAGTCTTACTGTCTAGTTGATTCTCGTAAAAAGTATATTGGAGTTAGTCCATACAGATTGCTAAGCGAAATATTGGGTGGTGTTGTTAGACCCCCGCTTTATCATTGTGTGTGCTTATCTTCAAGCTCGTGACTTTCAAACCTGGGTATGTGTAGTTAAAGGCTATGATCCTCCGGTTAATACAAAATGCGATGTATCTATACCTAAGGATGTTGGTAGTTATAGTTCTGAAGAATCTCTTGCTGCAATGCAAAACTCTGACTGATTAAGTGCTATCAGAAAAGCCATTACCCCAGACCTTCAGCACTATGTGTCTACTTGCACTAAGTCAAAAGATTCCTGGGATATCTTAGAAACTATATTTGACAATAGATATGTTTCTAAGAAGTATGCCATCAATGGAGGAAAAAACCTCAACACCCTCTCCAAAAATACCTCTCTTGGAAAGGTAAAAATTCTTGATCCAAATTCTGTTCAAACCCTTGCATTCAATGTTTTTTCCGACACAAGTGAGTCCTCTAATTTGTCTTGGGCTGATAAATGTTGTTCAAATGAAGATTGGTTTGATAAACCATTGATAACAGAAAGGATCAAGGATTTTGTAAAAAGAAGCATTAGATGTGACAAAAATCTTCTGTCAGCTCTTGCTGCTAATGATTCTGTGAAAGGGAAATCTTTAAGTGTCAACGTTTTTACGTCTGATGGATGTGATGAACCCGCAGCTCTTGCAGCAGAAACATCCACATACTCAAGGTCTGATTCAGAAATTGAGTCTGACACAGAGAATTTTGATTTCTTGAATTGAGAGGTTATTCAAGAAACTCTTCAATTAAAAACTTCATTGAAGAAACTAGAATCATTAATCCAGGTGAAAGATCTTGAGACAGACTGTCTTAATGATAAACTCACCAGAACATTGCTCTAAAGGAAAAATAGACTAATACTCTCAAGGATGATCTACAAAGATTATCTGGAAGTTATGACAAAATCTCAGCAATGTTATTTGGTCAGAAATCCTTTGGAAACACAAATGATTTAGGAGATAAAAGCAAGACTGTAGGTATTGTCAACCCCGTTGTTTCTATTCATGAAAAAATAAAGGTTGTAGGCAGTGATAAACAGAAGGCACTTCAACAAGACAAAGGATCCATGATTTGTTCGTTTTGTGGAAATGTGAATCATGTTCAAAGCACGTGTTGGAGGTTCAAGAGGAACAACAAAAGAATTTCCAGACTGCAAAAGAACATGCAAAAGATAAATCTGGATAATCAACGTGGGTCTCATAAAACCAATGCTTCCAGAATCAGAAGAGGTAGGAAACCTGTTTATACAACAAACCTTGGTAAACAAGGGGAGCGTCTGGCTCACAACGTCTCTGTCTAATTCCAGAGATGTTCGCATCCTCATCTTTAACTTGAGAAAATGGGGTTTTGCGTCTTTGTGACTCAAGTAGTGTATTTATTTTTGTTAAAAAAATTTCTCCTAACAATATAGATATTGAATCTTTAAACTATGGAAGACTTATTCTTCTAGGGTTTAGACATTTCACAAGTCTATTTAATACTTTTGTAGACTTCCTTTTTCCTAAAAAGATACAGCTTCATGGATCATGTAACTAGAGGCACCACAAGCAGAGATGCAGTTGAAGAAATTAATGTGTATCTGTGTAAAGGAATCTCTTCCTCAAGGGTAAAGAAAGTGAAGACTACAAAGTGTGGAGAAGGTTCTTCCTCTAACTGCCTCTTGTCTTTTTATCAGCTTGATAATAACTTCAGAGGTTTGGTAAAAGATTTCATCAACAAAAGGAACAATTTAAAATCTCAAATTGTTTCGTCTTTAGAAGAGATAGCTCACTATGAACAAATGTTATATCTTTCAAAGAACACCCTGCGTGAACTAAAAAAAGAACTGAGTGAGTTAACTGATATTTCTGAAGATTTGGAGGAATTGAACGATCCCATAATCAATGGGTTTTTCAATAATGAGAAGGAATTCTCAGTAGAGGCTCTGAGAAAGATCTAAAACGACTAGTAAGTCTTCAGATGAAATCTTCTATTTTCTTGTTTTTGATTAGAAGAATAACTAGAGTTCGGAATATCCATGATTGTGATTACACATAGCTATGTCCAACGTTTTCATCTTCATGTTTTTAGATTTATTGGTTTAAATTCTAAATTTGTTTGGAAGATGAATTTTGCAGTATTAATCTTTATGGTTTTATATATTGCAATATGGTTATGGGATTTGTGTGTTTACATGAACTATGACTATCCCATATCTTGTCAAAAGTAAAGTCTTTCGTATGTCGATATTCATATGTTGATAAAAGAAGGAATAGACTTTTGACAAATATAAAAGTTAAGCCTATATTGTGAATTATTGATGGAAGATAGGTTAAAATATTTTTTTTTCAAGGATTATGTCTATTGAATGTCGTTATGCGAATAGTGATGGAAAATAGAATGAATCCTTGTGTATTCCGCAGTAATTGATCTTCCCTGATCCATATTTTATGTATTACTGTGAGGCTCCGTAAAGTGTCTTATGTTGAGCGTTGAACGACCAAGTTGATTATTTTCATGATTAGCTATGTTGGTGTTTCGTAAGGTACTTTATGTCGAGCATATTCAACTAAATTAATCATCTTGTTTGGTTATTTAGTTGTTGCTCCATAAGTTTTCTTATGTCGAGCACGACCAATTAAATTGATTACTTTTGTGATTAGTTTGATTGTGTATTTCGATTAGATTAATTATGGGTTATCTTATGATTAATCTAATTATATATTTTGAGTCTCCATAAGTTCACTTATGTTGAGCATTTGTCGATTAAATTAATCATGGGTTCTCTTGTGGTTAGTTTAATTGAATATTTTGGATTCAAAATCATACTTGTATGTGATTTGTTATGTCCAAAGAAATCCTTCTTTTCCTTCGAAATTAAGGTCGCTCTTGTTGTTCTCTCGGGAATGACATTTTATGGGGGAGAGTTCTTTTGAACTTGTGCTTAATTGCCAAATCTTTGTGGGGAATGTGGCTGTGGAATATTTTAGGGGTTATCTTGTATCTTTAAAAACTCCTTGATGAATGCATTTAGCTTCGGCTTTATGATTGCATCTAAATAAGATGATATACTTTTGCTTTCTTTTGGTCAAGAAATGTCTCTTTCGGAAATTTCATTAGGATCTCGTTCTTGTACCTTTGCCAATTTTATTGACAAAAAGGGGGAGAATTAATATGTAGTTCACACTACAAATACATATGGTTTTGGGATCATTATGTAAGGGGGAGTGGTTTCCATGTGAGATGGAATAGTGACTAAGGGGGAGTGATACATATCACCATAGTATTGTTGTTGAAGTTGTGGTACAATTGGACTTTGACGCTATGTAATGATACTATGACACTGTATAACAATGATTGAGGACTATTGTTTTCTTGTTGTTATAGCTACGGATTTTCAACAACGGTGATACTAAACTTACAACCTTTGGGATCATTGGAGTACTTGGAAGTGACGAAGATTTCGAGTAATGTTGAAGATTAGGCATGTGGAATAGGAGCTACAAAAGTTAAGTTATTTATTTTTTGTATTCCATATGTATTAATAGTTTTGTCACTAAAATTGACAAAGGGGGAGATTGTTAGAGCATTGCCCGGTCGAACTCGCATGCGTTGCTATCTCAAGCATGTTTGTCAATGTTAGTGATCAAAACTATAAGTCTTGATTTCTAGCCTATATAGCTAAAGGCCTCGGACTAGGATAGAAAGTGTAGTTGATCTCAAGACTCCATGGCAATCATCATACAAGACGAAGGACTACTCAAGGAACTGGTGGATCTTCATCGACTAAAAGGTATGTGGAGACTTGAACTTATCTGTCACTCAAAAGTCTATCTACTTTATCTCCTACTCTTGAGACAAAATTCGTTTTGATATATAGACTTTCATTATACACATTTGCTATTTCGAGCCGAGTGTAACTCGCCTATCTATTTCTCGAAATATGTGTTGGTAAGCTTTCGCTTTAGCCAAATTCATATTTACCTAGTGACAAATTTCATGTTATGTTTCAATCACTTTGAAAATTGCTCTAACCAAAAATGGTCTGTGAATAACGGCTATATAACGTCCTCTGAGAATGTTTCAATGAGAGTTAAGATTACATAACCATTGGTAGGATATAAGCATTATTGTGGAAACACATATATGTATAAGTCCTTATTACTTGAACCAAAGTTTGCGAACTTTGTTGATCAAGATAAACGGAATGTGGCGTGAGCCAAGTCCGCGAACTCAGTCCACGAACTGGCGGAAGTTCTCGACCCGAGAATTTCTGCTATAGATTGTGAACTCCTTCTGTGAGATTAAGTCCGCCAACCCAGTCCGCGAACTTGAGCAGGTTATATCTAAAATCGGTTGTTCTTAAACTCATGTTTATATAAACTAAGGAATGCTTTTGCAAACCATGTCTATAAAGTTCATGAATCGATTCGAGTGAATAAAACTGTTTTTGCTTCGATTGTGTCTTGTGTAGTTACATAAGATCTAAGCAGTTGAACAACTCTCTAACTAGTTCATTTGAGTCATTTGAACTAGTTATGTTGAAGAAGAATATGGTGGATATGAAAGTAATCATATGGCTAACCATGTGGTTAACTATTGTTGAACCAACAAATGTTAATGTTTGGGAACGGTTACATAAACCAAAATTGGACATTTCATTTGTGTGTAACAAGCTAAGTTTTCTATCCAACGGTTGAGAAATATTAGCTTGAATCTAATAAGGTTTTCATCTAACGGTGAATATTGAATGCTTTGTTACCAAGGTAACATTGATTGCAAACCCTGATTTGAAAGACTATATAAAAGAGAACTCTAGCAACTGGGAAACCTAATCCCCACACCTTACGTGTGATACTAGTTACATAGCTAGAGTCGATTCTCCTTTAACCTTTGGTTTCTTCTTCTAAAACCAGGTTAACGACTTAAAGACTTCATTGGGATTGTGAAGCCAGACCGATAATACTTTTCTTGTAGTTGTGTGATCTGATCTTGCATCTTCTATCGTTACGAGTACAATTATAATAATTGGCTCGAGATTTATATCTCCGATAGGCAAGATAGAAAAGTAATCACAAACACTTCGTCTCATCGTTTGTGATTCCACAATATCTTTTTTCGCTGCGTCGATCAGGATTATTGTGAGGTGATTAATAATACTAGGATGTTCTTCGGGAATATAAGTCTGGTTTATCAATTGGTTCCTGTTCACCTTGATTTATCAAAAGGCGGAACAAAACTCATAGGTATATTCCTGGGAGACGGATTTATCTATTATCGTAGACTTTTGTGTGTGATACAGATTTGTTTATTAAAGTCTTCGACTTTGGGTTGTAGTAACTCTTAGTTGTGGGTGAGATCATCTAAGGGAATCAAGTACGCAGCATCCTGCTGGGATCAGAGACGTAAGAGCATAACTGTACCTTGGATCAGCGTGAGATTGATTGGGGTTCAACTACAGTCCAGACCGAAGTTAATTTGGAGTAGGATAGTGTCTGTATCGGCTTTATACAGTGTATGTTCAATCTGCACCAGGTCCCGGGGTTTTTCTGCATTTGCGGTTTCCTCGTTAACAAAATTCTGTTGTCTGTGTTATTTTTTTTCCGCATTATATTTTGTTATATAATTGAAATATCACAGGTTGTGCGTTGTTCAATCAATTAGAATATCCGACCTTTTGGTTGTTGATTTAAATTGATTGACACTTGGATTTTGGTCTTTGGTACCATCCATGTTATCTCTCTAGTATTTGATAAAGACTCGCAGATTTCTATTTGCTTGAGTATATATCAAATCGACAGATTGAGATATAAACTCTTTGATATACTTTTTTATCTAGATTAAGTCTGTCTATCTAGTTGATTCTCTAGAAAGTATATTGGAGTTTGTCCATACAGATTGCTAAGCGAAATATTGGGTGTGGTTGTTGTACCCCCACTTTTTCACTATCTGCTCTATCTCCTACTCTTGAGACAAAAGTCGTATAAGTATATAGATTTCAATTATACACATTTGCTATTTCGAGCCGAGTTTAACTCGCCCATCTATTTATCGAAATATGTGTTGGTAAGCTTTCGTTTTAGACAAGTTCATCTTTACTCGTGACGAAAGTCATGTTGACATTTCAATATCTTGAAAATCGCTTTGATGAAAAATAGCTTGTGAATAACAACTATATAACATCCTCTAAGAATGTTTCAATGATTGAAGTGTAGAGTTGAGATTATGTAACCATCTTTGGATATAAGCATATATAGTGTGTTCGCACATTAGTGTATAAATCCATGAACCGGGAACCAAGTGTATGCATATGTGGATGTACGAAATTGGTGAAGGAGACAGGTTAAGTATGCGTACCCGTACCCATACTGGCGGAAGTTCACGTCCGTGAATATCTGCTGATTTTGGGAATTGACAAACTCTTAACCAGTCACCTTAAGTATGCTAACCCGTACACATACTGACGGAAGTTTTCTACCCGAGAATTTCTGAGGTTGGAAACCAAAACCAACTCAAATCTGGTTGCTTAGGTACGCATACCCGTACGCATACTCAAGCTGGTTACTTTATCAAATCGGTCAGTTCATGAACTTAATCATTTAAATTATAAGGAATGCAATCTTTGCAAACCGTGGCTATAATGTTCATGAATCGATTCATGTGTATCAAACCGATTTTGTTTCAATTGTGTCTTCCGAAAGATCTAAGCAATGAAACAACTCTTTAACTAGTTCATTTGAGTCATTTGAACTAGTTGTGGTAAAGAAGAATAAGGTTGATATGAAAAAGTGCTCATATGGCTAACCATTTGGTTAACTGTTGTGAACCAACTAAGTGTACACGTTTAGGTACGGTTACTCAAACCTAAATGAAATACATTTCATTTGTATATAACAAGCTAAGATTCGATCTAACGGTTGAAAGATATTATCCTGAATCTAATCAGGTTTTCATCTAACGGTGGATATTGAATGCTTTGTTATTAAGATAATATTGATTGCAAACCCTGATTTGAAAATTACATAAAATATAACTCTAGAAACTTGGAAACCTAATCCCCACACCTCCTGTGTGATACTAGTTATGTTAGCTAGAGTCGATTCTCCTTTAACCTTAGGTTTCTTCTCGAGACCCTATAGGTTAACGAATTAAAGACTTCATTGGGATTGTGAAGCCAGGCTGGACTACTTTTCTTGTAGTTGTGTGATCTGGTCTTGTAGTATCTATCGTACGAGTACAATCGTAAGATTGGCTTGAGATTGATATCTCCGATAGGCAAGATATAAAAGAAGTCACAAACATATTCATCTCATCGTTTGTGATTCCGCAAATCCTCTTTCGCTAGTCGATTAAGATTATTGTGAGGTGATCGATAATTCTAGGTTGTTCTTCGGGAATATACGTCCGGGTTATCGATTGGTTCCTGTTCACCTTGATTTATCAAAAGACGGAACAAAACTCGTAGGTATTTCAGTGGGAGACAGATTTAGCTATTATCGTAGGATTTTCTGTGTGATACAGATTTGTTTATTAAAGTCTTCGACTTTGGGTCGTGGCAACTCTTAGTTGTGGGTGAGATCAACTAAGGGAATAAAGTGCGTACTATCCTAATGGGATCAGAGACATAAGGAGCGGAACTGTACCTTGGATCTGTGTGAGATTGATTGGGGTTCAACTACAGTCCAGACTGAAGTTAGTTTGTAGTAAGATAGTGTCTGTAGCGTCTTAATACAGTGTGTGTTCAATCTGGACTACGTCCCGGGGTCTTTCTGCGTTTACGGTTTCCTCGTTAACAAAACTTCTGGTGTCTGTGTTATTTCTTTTCCGCATTATATTTTGTTATATAATAGAAAAATCACATGTTGTGTGTTGTATCGATCAATTGTGAAATCCAACATTTGGTTGTTGATTGAAATTGATTGATCCTTGGATATTGTTCTTTGGTACCATCCAAGTTATTTCTATTGTAGTCAATTAGACTCGCAGATTTCTGTTTGCTTGAGTAAGAATTGAATCGAGAAATTGAGATGTTAACTCTTTGATATATCTTTCTTAGTCTAACTGTCTAGTTGATTCTCTTGAAAGTATATTGGAGTTAGTCCATACAGATTGCTAATCGAAATATTGGGTCAGGTTGTTAGACCCCCGCATTTTCAATTGGTATCAGAGCAGGAAAACATGTTTAAAGACCTTATAAGTCTGTGTTTGTAGCGATCTGATATGGACAGAAGTGTTATCTCTATAAACGTAACACTAGTCTTCGATGTCTCAAATTACTTGTAGTGGAAAATTTCTATGCATGCCTTTCTTTAAGCGCGTGATTTGCAATCATGGGTGTATATTGTTAATGGCTATGATGCTCCCGTTGTGGCAGTAGGGAATGCGACCGTTCATAAAGATAATGGTGTATATGACGCTACTGAGATACTTGCTGCAAAGCAAAACTCCGACGGTTTGAATGCCATCGTACATGCCATTACCCCAGATATTCAGCACCATATGACTACGTGCACTCGGTCTAAAGATGCTTGAGATATCTTAGAAACCGTATTCGAAGGAAATACCAGTGAAAAGGAAGCTAGGATTCAAAACATAAATTCCGATGGGGAAAACCTTCGTATGGTAGATGAAGATTCATTTGATGAGTTTAATCACAAAGTGTCTGAAATTGTTAATGCATCTTTTGCATTGGGTAAGACTATTCCTGAAAAGGACATTGTGATGAAAGTTCTTAGATCGCTGCCATCTCGATACGATTCTAAGAAGCATGCCATCATTGAGGGAAATAACCTTGATGCTCTCTCCAGAAATACATTGGTTGGAAAGCTAAAGATCTTTGATCATGAGTATACATCCAAAATCGGAAAGGATGTTGCTTTCAAAGCACAGAAAAACACTACAATATTTGATAAAAGTAAAAGTGTTTGCATCTCTGAAGATGATCTTTCTGAGACTGATTCATCAGATGAAGATCTTGAAAAGTCAGTCTCGTTGATCACAAGACAGTTTAGGGACCTTCTTTTGAAGAGAAGTAAACGTTTCTCCAGAGTTAAATCCAGGTCATCAGATAAACCCCATAATTGTGTTCCTCCTAAAAATAGGGATAATGATAAGACTGATGACGATGATATGCCTCAGTGATTTAAGTGCAAAGGTTTTGGTCATTTTGCAAATGAGTGTCCAAATCGGAAGAAATACACTGGGAACAAAGGTCTTGCTGCAACTCTTGATGAAATGTCTGACAATTATGATTCTAATGAAGACGAAAAATCAAGCGTTGCACTTCTTTGTGAAAATAATGATTTTGATAATTGTAGCAATACATACATCAATCTTGATATTCTTTCAAAATAAAACTCAACCAATCTGGAAGAAAAAATTTACCTGTCTGTTGGAAACTCCCTGCTTAATTTTTCAGGATCAACTATGTGCCTAGCAGCTTGCACATCACAGGCACCTGAATCATCTTATGGGTTGACATTCTCTTACTGTTTACTCAAGGGTCATGAACTTTCAAAGTGTTTCAATTACAAACACAAGATGAGATATGTCATCAAGCTTCAACGAAGAGCAGATCGTCTATCAAACAAGCTTAAACTTGTTCAGAAAACCGCTGAGGTATGTAAGATTTTATCTTCTTCAAAGAAGTTAGTTTCCAAAGATAAGTCTAGACCACTAGAGAAGAAAGTATGGTCTAAACATTCAGAAAGACAGGGTTCTATAGATTCTATCCAAAGAGGTTATGGTGGACAGATTGTTGTTCACCGCAACACAACTTGATTGTGTTGATTAGTACATCTTGTCTCATAAGCCTGATCAAAAGAGACAAGATCGTGCACACCTCAGGCTTTAAGAAAAATTTGTGTTTTCTTTCTTAGTATTGTGTTTTTGGAATTCCTCCATGTCTAATTGATATTGTAAAGGACTTATCTAGTCTGTCAATAAAAGAGGGTTATTTTCGACAATTCTACTCTTCATAGGGTTGTGAGTTGTGCGTGTACGAACCTTTTTAAAGGCTTCGAAACCCTACATTCCTTTTTCCTTCTCTAATATTCTTTATATCTTAAGACTGCTTGTTGAGTTTAGATTGTGAATTCCTCTCACAAAACCTTTTGCATATGGATACTCCAAGCATCATGTCTTCTGATGGAAAAGATGTCAATATGATTGTTAAGCCATCAATCACTAAGGAAAAAGAAAGATCTCCGTTACCTCTGATAGGCTTTGGGATATGTATAAAATAAGAGCAAAGACAGCCTACAGTGATACCTGCAAGTGCACAAGGTCAGTTGTAGCAATGTATGTGCAAGAACAGGGTCATTCCACAGGGACAAGGTGAGTGAGTTGAAGCTTTCCTACTTTCCTAAGCTAAGATTATCCTAAGCAGTAAACTAAGTGGCAGTGATAGTGACAGTGGAGTTAAACAAAGGCAGTGAGCCTAAGGCAGAGAAGCTAAGCAGTAAATGCACTAGGGGATTTGAATTCACCTTATGGCCTAGCTAGGAAGCATCAATCTAGTTTATGCTCTTGTCCCTAATGGACCAAGGTGGAGGCTCATGCCTTCCTATAATCCAGGGCATACATAGATAGAGAGTTAATTAACTAAGCTCACTAGCATCACCCCTAGCATTGAGTGTCTTCTTACAGCACACTCAATCACAAGTGATGTTTGATCCCTAAGCTTCATAACTTCCCTACTTTAGTTAAATGTGGATGGTTAAGTCCCTAAATTCTCTAGTTCACCCCTAGCATTGAGTGTCTTCTTACAGCACACTCAATCACAGGTGACTTCAATCACCAACAACACTAACATCCTAATTCAGTTAAACCTACAAGAGTGTTCACTAAGATTTTGCTACCCAACAAGGTCTTCAGGCTTCATCTAAGCCCTAGCAAGAGTAATTAGAACATATTGACAGTAATTGTAAACATGATAAACATAAAGAGTAATTGAAATTGAAACTTGGAATTAAAACAGAAGATTACAAAACCTAACAGTGGAGAGCACTGGCTAACCCAGGCCTCCAAAGGGTGCTCTGGCTAATCCAGGCATAGCCCATTACAACACCCAAAGACCCCTATTTATACATACAATGGAAATCCCAAAAAATCCCCAATTAACAGCAAAATTAGGGTTTGTAAAAAAATACAATTAAACCCAAAATTGGTTCACCTAACCTACTGATAACAACCCAATCAACCAACCCATGCTTCAATTAGACGTACAATCATGTTCCCCCAATTATCCCCAAATTATGAAATTAGGGTTTATAAGAAATAGAAATTAGGTTTACCTAATCACTGCAAACTCTTGATAGCTCTCACCCATGCTTCCTTACGGTCTTCTGATGCTTCCCACGCCTCCAATTGATCTATATCATCAACTAATTTCACCAACTCACTCCTAGGGTTCAGAGGTGAGAGAATAGGCGAAATTAGTTGTTTGAGAGAGATTAGAATGTGATATAGGTGATGGGTCGAGTGTGTATGATGATTTGAGAAGAGATGGTGGTGGTTGTGGTGGTTGAGAAGGAGTTGGTGGCGGAGCAGGTGGTGGTCGTGGAGTTGCAGAGGAGAAGAAAGGGGGAGAAGAAGGAGAAGCCGATAGTTTTAGGGTTAGGGTGTGTTTGGGTTAGGGTATAGGTATTGGGTACTCGGGTGTTGAGCGGGTGTAACAAATGTTGATGAGCAGCAAGGATGAGACGTTGGATGCGAAGATGATGGATCGATCTAACGGCGAGACGGAGGCAGATCTTGAGCGACCGTTGGATTCTAGATGCAACAATTCTGACGTTCCAGATGAGAGTTAGGTGCTATGATGTTTGACAGGAGCTTCAGAATTTGATGCACTGTGATGAAGAGACCGTTGGATGCACCTGTGGATCCAATCTGACGGCTACGAGCTTAGGCAGGCTTTGGGCTTGGGCTTGGACTTAGGTTAGAGTTTGGGCTTAGACAATTCTGAGCCCGCTTCTTCTTTAAGAACAAATTCTTCCTTCCAAGCCCACTTCTAGTTGGTCCGGCTCTTGCAAACATCATTCTTCGCTGCCTTTCTGCGGGAGTCTTTGTCGTTTCTTTGCTCTTTTCACTCCGTGAGTTAACCAGGCTTTATTTAGTACCTAAAAATGCAAAATTAATTAAGAAAAGTATTTATTCTTGAAAACAATGAAAATACAGAATATGGGTTAAAATGGAGAATTAGAACACAAAAGATGAGTTAATTGCCAAGAAAAATATATAGAAATATGCACTTTTTAGCACTCATCAAATACCCCCAAACCTGAATTTTACTTGTCCTCAAGTAAAACAAAACTAAGGAAATCCTACCTATACCACTGTCGCTGGTTTCTCGAATGCATTTAGCGTATGCACTAAGCCTTTTAAACCACTAAGTGTCCCTAGTGGACGAGTGAAGTCTCGTGAAGGTTTGCTTAGAACGTACCTACAAAGTTCTAGGCCAAAATATAAGCTCAGATTCCATGAAATGTGACATGTGCAAGACAATAGAAGCTCACAGCAAAATGGAGATGTCAATCTAGCTATCAAAGGCACAATCCTAGCACTGATAACAACTAAAGACACGTGATAAGAGTGTAAAGTGTATCTACACATGTTTCTAGAATGACCTGAAGTGATGACTACTAATCACCAAGAGATAGTTTTTAGGCTAAGAACCGAATTCTAAGCCAAGCTAGCTGTCCAGCTTTACGAGAATTGTGAATGTTCACCCAATGAGTTGGTGATATTTCAGTTTACCCGCGTTATACATCGATGGCTGCACCCTCCTAGCTTATTACAAGACTATTTGCAACAAAAAGATGACTCTTATTTACATTGATTACTCTCTTTTATTTTTGGAACAAGAGAGAACTATTGTCTTTAACATGACAAAACATGGAATAAATTAATACTTGATTTTCTTTTATTTTTTTTTTTGATATTTTTTTTATTTTTCTGAATTTTTCTGATTTTTCTGATTTTTTTTTTTTTTTTGAAGAAATAACTTTGATCTTTACAACATAGTGACACTTTTGATACATGAACAAAAAGAAAAACATAATTACATGACTCTTAGCAAGAGGTGGCCCTTATCGAATGCATCCGGTCAAATTCTATGGTTGCTTTTCTTAACGTATCCTCCAACTTCTATCCCAGCCAACCAAAGAACAAGCTAGTCAAGTCTCATTCAGTATTCTAAAGTGATTGGCAATCTAACTTCCTATCAAACACCTTGAAGATCGAGGCTATACATGTATTGGTAGATCGTGCGCGTGCAAGTTTCTTATTACATGTGAATTGTGCTAGAATCAGGGTGCCTAAATATCTAGACTAAGACTCCTAAAATTTACATATTTGCACAAGAGTCAACATTTCAAGGTAAAGGAGCTCCATTTTTATGATATTTATTTTTTATTTATTTTTTCAATTTTTTAATTTTTTTCAAAAAAGGAGTTCTTGTTTTCAATTATAACATGCGATCGTGGTATCTACTCTATACCCCCAAACCTAAACTAAACATTGTCCTCAATGTTTCAAAAGATGTAAAGAATTATAATACAACATATGGAGAGGATTATGCTGAGTAGAGAAAAAGGAAAGAGAATACCCGATTTCGGGAAAGCAATATTAGAACTCCGTTATTCAAGGCAAGAATCCAACATATTTCAGTTAAGAGTCACATTGGATTAGCAAAATATGTACAAAAGAAACAAAAGATTTAACTAAGAAACTATCTACTAAACTCTATACAAGAAAATTTGGTTTTTAATGGGATTGGACTTTTTGGGAAAAATTTGGTTTTTAAGGGAATGAACAACATTTGGTTTTTATGGGAATTTTTTTTTTGGTTTTTAGGGAAAAAGAAAATTTTGGTTTTTAATGGGATAAGGAGACCAAGCCCACTGTTGGGTTTTGCGAAGCCCAGCTACGTTTTTGAAAAACAGGCCCACTGCTGGTGAGTAAAGCTCACTGTTGGTTTTTGGAATTTTGAAATTTTGGCCCACTCGAACTTTGGTTCAGGCCCACAGTTCAGAAACAAGCCCAGGTAACAATTTGAAATTTGGGCTCTTAAATAGCCAAAGGTCGAGGCCCAACTGGGCTTTGAAAACGTTTTCTGTTTTTGGGTCAAGCCCACAATGTAAATGTTTAGTTTTCAAATGGATGTTAAGCCCACAGTCCCAGAAATTTAGTTGGGCTTTGGCTAGCTACTAACTAAAATATGAGGCCCAACTGGGCTTTCAAAAGTTCAGTTTTCTTTAATTAAAACAACAGGCCCAAATCAATCTAAAACCACAAGCCCACAAGAAATTAAACAAACAAGCCCACAAGAAATTAATTACAAACCCAACAGAAAATATAAGCCCAAATGTTGGGTTTAATATTACAAGCCCACAAGAAAAATGGAAGCCCACAGTTTGGGTTCTCTTAATGGGTTTAGGCTTACCTGTAAAGCACAGCCCAGCTGTTCAGTTTGGTTGCAAAAGCCCAGTTGGGCTTTGGATCATCCTAAGCTTTGGCTTCAACACTCAAGACCCAGTTGGTCTTGGTTCAATTTTCTTTGGCTTGTATTACAGACCAGTTTGGCTTGGGTTCTAGCTGCAGCTTTGGTTCAGCAAGTTTCAGCCTTAGCAGCACAGCAACAGGTGCAGAAGGCAGCAGCAGTTAGCAGCAACAGGCAGCAACAGGGGAAAGTAACAGCCTCAGTTCCACCAGTTCACCAGCAACTTCAGAGGCAGTGCAAGCAGCAGCAGCACCAGGGGCATATTCAGCAACAAAGGTGCAAATGGGCTAAGCAGTTCACAGCAGTGCACTAAAGCAACAGGCAAGAAGATGCTCTGATGCTGTGCAAGAACAACAAGCAAACAACTAGATGAAGATGCAAACAGCAAGAATGCAATGTAAACAGCAAATGATGCAAGTGCAGCTGCAAGCTAAGAGCAACAGCAAGCAAATGAGCAAGGAAAGAAAAACAACAGAAGCTGTTAAGAACAGCAAGAACAGCAAGGGAAAATGATGCAAAGATGAAAAATTATGCAAAGATGAAAATGCAAGTTATGATGAGCTAAATGATTATACTAAATGCAAGATATGCAAGTGAAAGAAAGCAAGGAAAAACAGCAACCACACAATGCCAAGTCCCCGGCAGCGGCGCCAAAAACTTGGTGGCTCTCTAAAAGAGTCACAAACTAATACCGCAAGTGCACGGTGTCGAGGTGTAGAACAATGCAAATACGGGTCGATCCACAGGGACAAGGTGTGTGTAGTTGAAGCTTAAGGTTTCACTAAAACTGAGTTGTAACAAAGAGTCTTGGTTGTGTTAAAACACACTTGAGATGATGGCAGTGACTGAACTGAAAAACAGTAGAATGTAAAGCAAGTAAACAGGAACATGCTAAGGCTTCAAATCCACCATTTTACCTATGCTAAGGCAATCTCAGTCCAATACTGCTCTTGTCCCTTTTATAGTTATCAGTGAGCTTCTTGTCTCAACTGACTAACTAGATGGCAGTGGAGGTTCTATGCCTGCTGCTCATCAAAGGGTTGGGTTAGAAAGGAGGCTAAAGACACTAAGATAATTCTAAACCTTGTGGTAGTTGGGGCTCTCACACTGCAACTACCCGCAGAGAAGCCACTTAGGTGTTTTAACAACCTAAAGGATGTTCTAATCACAACTAAAGTGCTTTGATTAAGACTATCCTAAACATTTCAGCACAACAAGCACAATATCTAGCTTGGATTAAATTAGCAGAAGCATCATGATTTCATCTCCCCCTTAGCAATTAAACTAGAACATGATGAATTTGATGAAACAACTGAAGATTAAAATGAACTGATATTGAAAACAAAATTAACAGTTGAGTTCCTGGCTATTCCATGCCTCTTGGTGGTGCTCTGGCTAGTCCAGGCATAGCCCATTACAACACCCAAAGACCCCTATTTATACATACAATGGAAATCCCAAAAAATCCCCAATTAACAGCAAAATTAGGGTTTGTAAAAAAATACAATTAAACCCAAAATTGGTTCACCTAACCTACTGATAACAACCCAATCAACCAACCCATGCTTCAATTAGACGTACAATCATGTTCCCCCAATTATCCCCAAATTATGAAATTAGGGTTTATAAGAAATAGAAATTAGGTTTACCTAATCACTGCAAACTCTTGATATCTCTCACCCATGCTTCCTTACGGTCTTCTGATGCTTCCCACGCCTCCAATTGATCTATATCATCAACTAATTTCACCAACTCACTCCTAGGGTTCAGAGGTGAGAGAATAGGCGAAATTAGTTGTTTGAGAGAGATTAGAACGTGATATAGGTGATGGGTCGAGTGTGTATGATGATTTGAGAAGAGATGGTGGTGGTTGTGGTGGTTGAGAAGGAGTTGGTGGCGGAGCAGGTGGTGGTCGTGGAGTTGCAGAGGAGAAGAAAGGGGGAGAAGAAGGAGAAGCCGATAGTTTTAGGGTTAGGGTGTGTTTGGGTTAGGGTATAGGTATTGGGTACTCGGGTGTTGAGCGGGTGTAACAAATGTTGATGAGCAGCAAGGATGAGACGTTGGATGCGAAGATGATGGATCGATCTAACGGCGAGACGGAGGCAGATCTTGAGCGAC
>NC_039362.1:207069221-207076736 GCF_003573695.1 Papaver somniferum
GAAAGCAATATTAGAACTCCGTTATTCAAGGCAAGAATCCAACATATTTCAGTTAAGAGTCACATTGGATTAGCAAAATATGTACAAAAGAAACAAAAGATTTAACTAAGAAACTATCTACTAAACTCTATACAAGAAAATTTGGTTTTTAATGGGATTGGACTTTTTGGGAAAAATTTGGTTTTTAAGGGAATGAACAACATTTGGTTTTTATGGGAATTTTTTTTTTGGTTTTTAGGGAAAAAGAAAATTTTGGTTTTTAATGGGATAAGGAGACCAAGCCCACTGTTGGGTTTTGCGAAGCCCAGCTACGTTTTTGAAAAACAGGCCCACTGCTGGTGAGTAAAGCTCACTGTTGGTTTTTGGAATTTTGAAATTTTGGCCCACTCGAACTTTGGTTCAGGCCCACAGTTCAGAAACAAGCCCAGGTAACAATTTGAAATTTGGGCTCTTAAATAGCCAAAGGTCGAGGCCCAACTGGGCTTTGAAAACGTTTTCTGTTTTTGGGTCAAGCCCACAATGTAAATGTTTAGTTTTCAAATGGATGTTAAGCCCACAGTCCCAGAAATTTAGTTGGGCTTTGGCTAGCTACTAACTAAAATATGAGGCCCAACTGGGCTTTCAAAAGTTCAGTTTTCTTTAATTAAAACAACAGGCCCAAATCAATCTAAAACCACAAGCCCACAAGAAATTAAACAAACAAGCCCACAAGAAATTAATTACAAACCCAACAGAAAATATAAGCCCAAATGTTGGGTTTAATATTACAAGCCCACAAGAAAAATGGAAGCCCACAGTTTGGGTTCTCTTAATGGGTTTAGGCTTACTTGCTTAAGCACAGCCCAGCTGTTCAGTTTGGTTGCAAAAACCCAGTTGGGCTTTGGATCATCCTAAGCTTGTGTAGCCCAGTTGTGTTTTGGTCTAGTTACAGCAGCAGCAGACAACAACACAAGATCAACTCAGCAACAACAATAGGCTTGGCCTGGCAGGAAACAGCAGCAGCACCAGGTCAGTTTGTGGCAAGGTCACAACAACAACAGCAGGGGCAACAACTTCAGCAACAGCAGCTCTGCTGCAGCACCACAGGTAACAGCAGCAGCACCATTTGGGCTTCACAACAGCACAACAACACCAGAGGTTTGTTCTCAGCCTCACAGCAAGGTCACAGTACCTGGTCACTCAACAAAAATGTCAAGGACAGCAAAGAAAGGCAGTGAACAAGAACTGTAACGCAAGATTGACTGCAAGAATGTAAAGATGACTAATATGCAAATATGATATGCAATCAGGACAGCAAGATGTGATGAGTATGCAATGCAAAGATGAATATACAGTAATGAATGCAAGTTATGATGAGATAAATGCTTACACTAAATGATTATACTAAATGCAAGATATGCAAGGGAATAGCAGCAAAAGAAAGCAAGGAAAAACAGCAACCACACAATGCCAAGTCCCCGGCAGCGGCGCCAAAAACTTGTTAGGCTTTTAAGGATGTAATAAATAAGAGTAAGAGGAAGCCTACTTGTTAACCGCAAGTGCACGGCGTCGATTGTAGCTTGTGCAAGAACGGGTCATTTCCACAGGGACTAGGGTGTGTAAAGTTGAAGATTCCTACTTTCCTAAGCTAAGATTATCCTAAGTAGTAAACTAAGTGGCAGTGATAGTGACAGTGGAGTTAAACAAAGGAAGTGAGCCTAAGGCAGAGAAGCTAAGCAGTAAATGCACTAGGGGATTTGAATTCACCTTATGGCATAGCTAGGCAGCATCAATCTAGTTTATGCTCTTGTCCCTAATGGACCAAGGTGGAGGCTCATGCCTTCCTATAATCCAGGGCATACATAGATAGAGAGTTAATTAACTAAGCTCACTAGCATCACCCCTAGCATTGAGTGTCTTCTTACAACACACTCAATCACAGGTGATGTTTGATCCCTAAGCTTCATAACTTCCCTACTTTAGTTAAATGTGGATGGTTAAGTCCCTAAATTCTCTAGTTCACCCCTAGCATTGAGTGTCTTCTTACAGCACACTCAATCACAGGTGACTTCAATCACCAAGAACACTAACATTCTAATTCAGTTAAACCTACAAGAGTGTTCACTAAGATTTTGCTACCCAACAAGGTCTTCAGGCTTCATCTAAGCCCTAGCAAGAGTAATTAGAACATATTGACAGTAATTGTAAACATGATAAACATAAAGAGTAATTGAAATTGAAACTTGGAATTAAAACAGAAGATTACAAAACCTAACAGTGGAGAGCACTGGCTAATCCAGGCCTCCAAAGGGTGCTCTGGCTAATCCAGGCATAGCCCATTACAACACCCAAAGACCCCTATTTATACATACAATGGAAATCCCAAAAAATCCCCAATTAACAGCAAAATTAGGGTTTGTAAAAAAATACAATTAAACCCAAAATTGGTTCACCTAACCTACTGATAACAACCCAATCAACCAACCCATGCTTCAATTAGACGTACAATCATGTTCCCCCAATTATCCCCAAATTATGAAATTAGGGTTTATAAGAAATAGAAATTAGGTTTACCTAATCACTGCAAACTCTTGATAGCTCTCACCCATGCTTCCTTACGGTCTTCTGATGCTTCCCACGCCTCTAATTGATCTATATCATCAACTAATTTCACCAACTCACTCCTAGGGTTCAGAGGTGAGAGAATAGGCGAAATTAGTTGTTTGAGAGAGATTAGAACGTGATATAGGTGATGGGTCGAGTGTGTATGATGATTTGAGAAGAGATGGTGGTGGTTGTGGTGGTTGAGAAGGAGTTGGTGGCGGAGCAGGTGGTGGTCGTGGAGTTGCAGAGGAGAAGAAAGGGGGAGAAGAAGGAGAAGCCGATAGTTTTAGGGTTAGGGTGTGTTTGGGTTAGGGTATAGGTATTGGGTACTCGGGTGTTGAGCGGGTGTAACAAATGTTGATGAGCAGCAAGGATGAGACGTTGGATGCGAAGATGATGGATCGATCTAACGGCGAGACGGAGGCAGATCTTGAGCGACTGTTGGATTCTAGATGCAACAATTCTGACGTTCCAGATGAGAGTTAGGTGCTATGATGTTTGACAGGAGCTGCAGAATTTGATGCACTGTGATGAAGAGACCGTTGGATGCATCTGTGGATCCAATCTGACGGCTACGAGCTTAGGCAGGCTTTGGGCTTGGGCTTGGACTTAGGTTAGAGTTTGGGCTTAGACAATTCTGAGCCCGCTTCTTCTTTAAGAACAAATTCTTCCTTCCAAGCCCACTTCTAGTTGGTCCAGCTCTTGCAAACATCATTCTTCGCTGCCTTTCTGCGGGAGTCTTTGTCGTTTCTTTGCTCTTTTCACTCCGTGAGTTAACCAGGCTTTATTTAGTACCTAAAAATGCAAAATTAATTAAGAAAAGTATTTATTCTTGAAAACAATGAAAATACAGAATATGGGTTAAAATGGAGAATTAGAACACAAAAGATGAGTTAATTGGCAAGAAAAATATATAGAAATATGCACTTTTTAGCACTCATCAACCTCCAACTTTGAAAAGAAAAAGAAGGAATGTGAGGAAGCCAAGAGCTGTTCCTTCAAACTCTCAGAAGTTTTCTGATGTTCTTGAAGAGTTGAAGGAAACAAGGTAGGAGATTCAACAAATAAAGGCTTTTTATGTTAAGATCACTGAAAACTCAAAAGGCCCTGGTTCGACATCATCAACCAAGAAGGAGTTCGGGGACGACAAAGAATTTTTTCAAAGGTATTAATGTCTAGGAAATCTTCTTATGATAATTTTATTATTGTGTTTTAGGAAGAATAACTAGAATTTGGAATACCATTATTGTGATTACACATAGTTTTTCATCTTCAATGTTTTTAGATTTATTTGTTTCAATTCTAAAGTTTGTTTGGAAGATGATTTTTGCAGTATTAATCTTTATGGTTTTATATATTGCAAAATGTTATGGGATATGTGTGTTTACGTCCGTGAACTATTATTGTCCCATACGTGGTCAAAAGTTAAGTCTTTTGTATGTCGATGTGCAAGTATTGATAAAAGATTGAATGAACTTTTGACTTACAAAAGTTAAACCCTTTATGTCATTATTTGATAGAAGAAAGGATAAAACTTTTGTTTACAGGGATTATGTCTATTGTATGTCATTGTGCAAATAGTGATGTAAAATAGAATGAACCCTTGTCTATTCTGCAGTATTGATCTTTTCTGATCCATATTTTACGTAAATATTGTGTGGCTCCGTAAGTTCTCTTATGTGAGAATTCCAACTAGATTAATCATGAATTCTTTTGTGGTTAATTTGGTTGAGTGTTCCGATTAAATTAATCATGGGTTTTCTTGTGGTTAGTGGTGGGCCCGGAGATGTGTGAAAATTAAGCGCAATAAAAACGGGCCTACAGTAATACCGCAAGTGCACGGTCGTCAGTTGTAGCTCGTGCAAGTACGGGTCGATCCACAGAGACTGGGAGTGTTTTGGAGTTTTCTAGCTATTTTGGGCTCCTAAATTGTTGTTGGTTAACTATGAAACCTTTTGGGCTTTGGGCTTAGGGTACCTTTGGATTATAGGCTTGTTTGACAATGAAGTGAACTGAGCTTGGGCTCAGTTGGTCTTGAAGTGCACTAGGCTTGGCCTTTGAAGTGCATTGGGCTTTGAGTGTCAATAGGCTTCTAGATTAACCCAAGACTGAACTGGGCTTTGTAATGAATCTGGGCTTTTAACCTTTGGTTCTAAGCTAACTGTTTGGAGCAGCAGCAGACAAGGTAAAGCAGGCTCTAGGCAGACAGGGCACTAAGTCACACAAGGCCAAGGATGGCATTTACAATGACATGTACAAAGAAAAAGTGACAATGGTATATACATGGAAGAACACAGGGCAAAAGGATGCAAATTTACGATGGCATGGCAGTGATAAATCAAAGGCAATGGCCAAGGGCCAAAGGCAAAGGAAGAACAGGGCACAAAACAGTTATAAAAACAGCTATAAAAACAGTGATAAGAAGCCACAAAAACAGATAGATAACAAAGAAGAACAGGAAAGATGCTAGGCAGTGGCTGTTTTTTGGTTAAATCCTTGTCCCTAATGGAGCTAGGTGGAGGTTCTAGCCTGCCTATGTTCCAGGGCATACATAAATGGAATGGAAGGAGAAGAAGCTTGTCCAACTGTTTTACTCCTAGCATTGACTGTCTTTTAACAGCACAATCA
Source organism: Papaver somniferum (assembly GCF_003573695.1). NCBI lineage: Eukaryota > Viridiplantae > Streptophyta > Magnoliopsida > Ranunculales > Papaveraceae > Papaver > Papaver somniferum. Next base: position 207,074,433 of record NC_039362.1, read on the forward strand.
ATCACAAGCAACAGTGGACACTAAATTCCTCCATTTCTCAATCAGCTCAATTTACATGAATTCTAACCTAAACTTCCACTACTAACAGTGAACAAACTTAACATTTGAGGAACTAAACATTAAACACTAAACATAACAGTGAACTAACAGTGAACTATTGAGAAAACAACAATGAAGGGAGACAGTAAACAAGAGTGATGAAAGAACACTAGGATGTTGAATCCACCATTAACCTAAGGGATATTCTACTCACAGCTAAGATAATTACCAAAGTGCTAATTGTCTGATTAAAGCACAACTAGTCTAAGGGCTTAGCAACACTGAACATGAGCTGCACATGATGAAGACTATCTCAGCTGGTTCATAATTTCATCTAGTCCTAGCATTTGGGATTCGGAACATACATAACAGAAACAGTACAGAACATGATACAAATATTACAGAAACATAACATAACAGGAGACATGAAACATAACATGGATAGCAACAGCACATTACATCAAATGGAGAAACTGAACAATACACAGAACATGGAAAAACATGGATAGCAAAACAGTGAAGAACAAAGGATAAAAACAGAGCATAAAATGGAATTTTTTACAGAAATCACAGTTCTGGACACACTGGCTAATCCAGGCATGCCCCAATTTCACACCCAGCACCTTCTATTTATACAAGCAAGCAAAAACCCAAAAATCCCCAAATTATCAGAAAATTAGGGTTTCACCAAAAAGTGAAATTGACTCACCTAACTCTCTGATTTCATCTCAATAGTCTCGACCCATTCTTCCTTCTCTTCTTCTCCTGCTTTTCCCATGCTCTAATTGCAACTCTATTCCAACCTAATCTACCAATTTCACCTCTAGGGTTTCTGATATCGGCGAGGCGTGAAATTGATAGATTAGAAGGCTATAAAGTAGGTGAAAGTGGTAGTGATGATGGGGTTTAGGGTTGGTAGGAGCCATGATGGCTTTGGTGGTGGATGTGGTGGTGGCAGACGGAGCAGGTGGTGGTGATGGCGTCACTGTGCACAGAAGGGGGGAGAAGAGGATGGGTTCGATATTTTTGGAGTAGGGGGTGTTTGGTTGGGATGGTATAGGGTTAGGTTGTTCGAGTGTGAGGCGGGTACAACAAATCTTGATGTCTTGTGAAGCTGAGCCGTGGGATAATATCTTCTTGGACGGATCTAACGGCGAGATGGAGACAGATCATGAGTGACCGTTGGATGCCTGATACAACGAAACTGACGGCTCAAGATGGAGTTAGGTGCTGTAGTGTTAGACAGGAGCTTCAGACTTTGATGTAATGGTGATGCTGCGACCGTAGGATGCTGAGATGATCCAATCTGACGGCTAGAAAGGGAAACGGGCATGGATATAGGAAATGGACTTGGGTGAGGGTTTTGGGCATTGGGTATGCCAAGCCCATATCTTCTTTAAGAACAATTCTTCCTCTTAAAGCCCACTTCTAGCCTTTTGGTCTTGTGCACAACATTCTTCGCGGCTTCCTTGCGTGATTCCTCCCGGCTTTTTCACCACTTTTCTGCTCTTTTCTCTCCGCGATTCATCCAAGCTTTATTTATTACCTAAAAATGCAAAATTAATTAATAAAAATATTTATTCTTGAAAACAATGAAAATACAGAATATGGGATAAAATGTAGAATTAATGCACAAAAGATGAGTTAAATGCCAAGAAAAATATATAGAAATATGCACTTTTTAGGACTCATCAAATACCCCCAAACCTGAATTTTACTTGTCCTCAAGTAAAACAAAACTAAGGAAATCCTACCTATACCACTGTCGTTGGTCTCTCGAATGCATTTAGTGTATGCACTAAGCCTTTTAAACCACTAAGTGTCCCTAGTGGACGAGTGAAGTCTCGTGAAGGTTTGCTTAGAACGTACCTACAAAGTTCTAGGTCAAAATATAAGCTCAGATTCCATCAAATGTGACATGTGCAAGTCAGTTTAAGCTCACAGCAAAATGGAGATGTCAATCTAGCTATCAAAGGCACAATCCTAGCACTGATAACAAATAAAGACATGTGATAAGAGTGTAAAGTGTATCTACACATGTGTAAAGAAAGATCGGATGTTATGACTACTAATCACCAAGAGATAGTTTCTCAGGCTAAGAACCAAGGTCGAAATCTAGCTAGCTGTCCGGACTTTACGAGAATTGTGAATGAGTTGGAGGTGTTTCACAATTACTCGCGTTGTACATCAATGGCATACACCCTCCTTGCTTATTACAATGAAACAACAAAAGATGACTCTTTACATGACTCTTATTTACATTGA
>NC_039362.1:207076746-207083789 GCF_003573695.1 Papaver somniferum
TTTTTTTTTTTAACAAGCAATACTTTTGATACATAACAAAAAGAAACAAAAAATTACATGACACTTTGCAAGAGGTAGCCCTTTTTGATGCACCCAGTTAAATTCGATGGTTGTTTTTCTTAATGTAACCTCCACCTTCTATCCCAACCAACCAAAGAACAAGCTAGTCAAGTTTCGTTCAGTATTCTAAAGTGATTGGCAATCGTAACTTCCGATAGAACACCTTGAAGTACGAGGCATACATGTATTGGTAGATGGTGCGCGTGCAAGTTTCTTATCACTATGTGAGATGTGCTAGAATAGGAGTACCTATCGTTCTAGACTAAGAACCCTACATATAACATATATGCACATAAATCAACTTTTCAAGGTGAATGAGCTCCATTTTTTATGATTTTTCATTTTTTAATTTTTTTTTTTTTTGAATTTTTTCGATTTTTTCAAAAGAAGAAGGAGTTCGTTTTCAATTATAGCATATTATCATGGTATCCATTCCATACCCCCAAACCTAAACTAAACATTGTCCTCAATGTTTCAAAAGATAACAAAATTATAATGCAACATATGAAGAGGAACATGCTAAGTAGAGTAAAAGGAGAGAGAATACCCGATTCGTCGAAAACACGAACCGAACTCCATTATTCACCGGCTAGAATCCAACATTTTCAACTTAGATCATATTGGATTAGCAAAAATATATACAAAAGAAACCAAAAAGTTTTAAAATTTATGTACTTGATTATATACAAAAAATTCACCATACACCAAAAGTCTAAAGAGTTGAGGATCAACCCAAAAGACAAAGTGTAGCGGTTTCAACAACTTCACACATGAAAGAAAAGCACGTGAAGCTGTGAAACCAAATGAGCTACCCCCAAACCTGGAGTTTACAGAAGATATAATTTTGAAAACAAAATCGCGCAGTTTTGGGGGTTCCTCATGCACAAGATCTAACTCAAAGTGTACTTTGCTATGGACGGGCAAACATGCCATTTACAACTGTGGTTCCTCAAAGATATTATATTTAGATGCAAAATGGTCCAAGAGGACTTGGGAAGCACACAGTTCCAAACCTAGATTAGGCATTCTCAGAAAAATTGGTTTTACAATATTGGTACAAACCAAATCTAGGTTGGGTGGAAGGCCATCAGATTGTGACTCATGTAGGAGAATAGGCACGTCATTATCAATCAAATCAAAATCTCCTAAATCATCTACACATGTCACATCATGCTCACAATCATCAATCAAATTAGCAAGTTCACAATCAGAATCAGCAACATCATCAACAGATTTGTCCTCATGCATCGGCAATTCAATGGAAACATCATATGGAATACTAGAAGAGATATCATTCATTAAGGTCTGGGCAGAGAAGCCTAATGTATTTGAACCCAAAAGTTCCATAACATCATCAGTATAGACATGTTCTTCTAATATAACATCATAATTATTATCATCCTCAACAAAACAAGAGTGTCCTTCCCTAAAAACTATAGTGTTTCTATTCCACTCATTTACCTCTAGATTAGGTTCATGTTCAATATGACTATCATGAGTAGGGTTAAAAACACTATTTTGATAATTAATTTCATTAGGGATAACAATGCTTCTATGATCATTCAATATATGCATTTCTAAATTAGCAGTGTTTTGTTTGAGGAGATTGATATTTTCCATTATAGATTGCATACAAGGGCTCATGTGAAATTGTTCGTCCTCCCCTTGTGGTGATTGATACATGGGTGCATGGTCGTTAGGGTCTATAAATGGTTGATCGCAACCTTAAAAAGGTTGATTATGGTCCCAATAACCACCATCATAATAATCTGTAGGTTCTACAAACCTTGGAATTTCTCCAGTCCGCCTAAATTCATGGAAAATATAGCAATTCGCAATAGTGTGGTCTAAGCCATCACATGCGGGACAAGGATAGATTTTAGGTTGCATAGGAAATTTAGATGTGACAGATTCCTCATGTGCTTGCTTTTCTAAAGCTGCGAATCGAGCTTCTAATTGATCCATAAGTGATGATTGTGTGAGTGAGGCTCTAGCAGAATGTTCATTTTCACGTTGCGATGAATGATGCATGTATGAATAGTCATTAGGGTTCATGTATTGCGGCTCGGGACTTTGAAAATGTCCATAATAATTCCTATGACTATTGACATCATGGTCCGTGGAAGGTTCATAACGTGAAGTTTGTCCATATGCAAGTTCTCTAAGGGATTTGTTGTACTCCCCAACTGTAGAAAAAGATCTATTCATGATTGGCTCAAAAGCTAAGTAAAGAATGTACAAAGCTCAGAATTTGGTTTTTAAAGGGTTTGGATTTTTGGGAAAAATTTGGTTTTGGTGGGATAAAAGAAAAAAAATTTGGTTGTTAATGTGGGAGAAAAATAAAATTTGGTTTTAAAATTTGGGAGCAAGTAAAAATTTTGGTTTTTGAATGGGAGAGAAAATATTTATTTATTTTAAAAGAAAATAAAATTTGGTTTTTGAATGGGAGCAAGCCCACTGTTGGTTTTGTGTTTTCTTTGGCTCAGATGGTTTGAAAACGTTTGGTGAAACTGAGTCCAAAATCTCGGCCTAGAATTTGGGTACTCGTCCCACTAACGAGTTAACCTAGCGTGATCGGTTACAAGCTCAGCTGGGTTTAAAAACCCAGAATACAAAATACTAGTCCAAATTAAACAAGCTCACAAAAATTAAATACAAGCCCACAAATTAAACAAACAAGCCCACAAAAATTAATTACAAACCCAACAGAAAATAAAAAGCCCAAAAATTGGCTTTAATATTACAAGCCCACAATTAAAAATTGGAAGCCCACAATTCGGGTTCTCTGAATGGATTTACCTTTTTAGCACAGCCTAGCTGCTCTGATATTGTTGTAAAAACCCAGTTGGGCTTTGGTTCTTTTCCTTGGTGGCGTCCCAGCGGAGGAAAAAACAGGTTTAGAACAGCAGACCCAACAGCAAAAGAATGAAGCAGATGCAGATGCAAGTGCTATGCAGTGAAATGCAAAAAATAGCTAATAAAACTACAAGAAAAAACAACCCGAGTCCCCGGCAGCGGCGCCAAAAACTTGGTGGGCCCGAAGATGTGTGAAAATTAAGCGCAATAAAAACGGGCCTACAGTAATACCGCAAGTGCACGGTCGTCAGTTGTAGCTCGTGCAAGTACGGGTCGATCCACAGAGACTGGGAGTGTTTTGGAGTTTTCTAGCTATTTTGGGCTCCTAAATTGTTGTTGGTTAACTATGAAACCTTTTGGTCTTTGGGCTTAGGGTACCTTTGGATTATAGGCTTGTTTGACAATGAAGTGAACTGAGCTTGGTCTCAGTTGGTCTTGAAGTGCACTAGGCTTGGCCTTTGAAGTGCATTGGGCTTTGAGTGTCAATAGGCTTCTAGATTAACCCAAGACTGAACTGGGCTTTGTAATGAATCTGGGCTTTTAGCCTTTGGTTCTAAGCTAACTGTTTGGAGCAGCAGCAGACAAGGTAAAGCAGGCTCTAGGCAGACAGGGCACTAAGTCACACAGGGCCAAGGATGGCATTTACAATGACATGTACAAAGAAAAAGTGACAATGGTATATACATGGAAGCAACACAGGGCAAAAGGATGCAAATTTACGATGGCATGGCAGTGATAAATCAAAGGCAATGGCCAAGGGCCAAAGGCAAAGGAAGAACAGGGCACAAAACAGTTATAAAAACAGTGATAAGAAGCCACAAAAACAGATAGATAACAAAGAAGAACAGGAAAGATGCTAGGCAGTGGCTGTTTTTTGGTTAAATCCTTGTCCCTAATGGAGCTAGGTGGAGGTTCTAGCCTGCCTATGTTCCAGGGCATACATAAATGGAATGGAAGGAGAAGAAGCTTGTCCAACTGTTTTACTCCTAGCATTGACTGTCTTTTAACAACACAATCAATCACAAGCAACAGTGGACACTAAATTCCTCCATTTCTCAATCAGCTCAATTTACATGAATTCTAACCTAAACTTCCACCACTAACAGTGAACAAACTTAACATTTGAGGAACTAAACATTAAACACTAAACATAACAGTGAACTATTGAGAAAACAACAATGAAGGGAGACAGTAAACAAGAGTGATGAAAGAACACTAGGATGTTGAATCCACCATTAACCTAAGGGATATTCTACTCACAGCTAAGATAATTACCAAAGTGCTAATTGTCTGATTAAAGCACAACTACTCTAAGGGCTTAGCAAAACTGAACATGAGCTGCACGTGATGAAGACTATCTCAGCTGGTTCATAATTTCATCTAGTCCTAGCATTTGGGATTCAGAACATACATAACAGAAACAGTACAGAACATGATACAAATATTACAGAAACATAACATAACAGGAGACATGAAACATAACATGGATAGCAACAGCACATTACATCAAATGGAGAAACTGAACAATACACAGAACATGGAAAAACATGGATAGCAAAACAGTGAAGAACAAAGGATAAAAACAGAGCATAAAATGGAATTTTTTTCAGAACTCACAGTTCTGGACACACTGGCTAATCCAGGCATGCCCCAATTTCACACCCAACACCTTGTATTTATACAAGCAAGCAAAAACCCAAAAATCCCCAAATTATCAGAAAATTAGGGTTTCACCAAAAAGTGAAATTGACTCACCTAACTCTCTGATTTCATCTCAATAGTCTCGACCCATGCTTCCTTCTCTTCTTCTCCTGCTTTTCCCATGCTCTAATTGCAACTCTATTCCAACCTAATCTACCAATTTCACCTCTAGGGTTTCTGATATCGGCGAGGCGTGAAATTGATAGATTAGAAGGCTATAAAGTAGGTGAAAGTGGTAGTGATGATGGGGTTTAGGGTTGGTAGGAGCCATGATGGCTTTGGTGGTGGATGTGGTGGTGGCAGACGGAGCAGGTGGTGGTGATGGCGTCACTGTGCACAGAAGGGGGGAGAAGAGGATGGGTTCGATATTTTTGGAGTAGGGAGTGTTTGGTTGGGATGGTATAGGGTTAGGTTGTTCGAGTGTGAGGCGGGTACATCAAATCTTGATGTCTTGTGAAGCTGAGCCGTGGGATAATATCTTCTTGGACGGATCTAACGGCGAGATGGAGACAGATCATGAGCGACCGTTGGATGCCTGATACAACGAAACTGACGGCTCAAGATGGAGTTAGGTGTTGTAGTGTTAGACAGGAGCTTCAGACTTTGATGTAATGGTGATGCTGCGACCGTAGGATGCTGAGATGATCCAATCTGACGGCTAGAAAGGGAAACGGGCATGGGTATAGGAAATGGACTTGGGTGAGGGTTTTGGGCATTGGGTATGCCAAGCCCATATCTTCTTTAAGAACAATTCTTCCTCTTAAAGCCCATTTCTAGCCTTTTGGTCTTGTGCACAACATTCTTCGCGGCTTCCTTGCGTGATTCCTCCCGGCTTTTTCACCACTTTTCTGCTCTTTTCTCTCCGCGATTCATCCAAGCTTTATTTATTACCTAAAAATGCAAAATTAATTAATAAAAATATTTATTCTTGAAAACAATGAAAATAAAGAATATGGGATAAAATGTAGAATTAATGCACAAAAGATGAGTTAAATGCCAAGAAAAATATACAGAAATATGCACTTTTTAGGACTCATCAGTTAGTTTAGTTGAGATTTTTGGATACAAAATCATTTCCTTTGTGATTTTTGGTGTCCAAAGAAATCCTTCTTTTCTTGTAAAAAGTAAGGCCGCTCTTGTTGTTCTTTCGGGAATGACATTTTATGTGGGAGAGTTCTTTTTGAACTTGCGCTTAATTTCCATATCTTTGTGGAGAGTGCGGCTGTGGAATATTATAGGGGTTATCTTGTATCTTTATAAACTCCTTGATGAATGCATTTAGCTTCGGCTTTATGATTGCATCTAAACAAGTCGATATGTGCTTTTCTTTGGTCTTGAAGCATCTCCATGGAAATTTCATTAGGATCCCACTAGTTTTCGTACCTTTGCCAATTTTATTGACAAAAAGGTGGAGAATTAATGTGTAGTTCACACTACAAATACATATGGTTTTTAGATCATTATGTAAGGGGGAGTGGTTTTCATGCTGAGATGAAAGTATTGACTAAGGGGGAGTGATACATATCACCATAATATTGTTGTCGAAGTTGTGATACAATTGAACTTTGATGTTGTGTAATAATACTATGACACTGTATAACAATGATTGAGAGCTTTTTTTTTCTCATTGTTATGGCTACGGATCTTCAACGACTATGATGCTGAACTGAACATCTATGGAATCATGGGAGTACTTGGAAGTGACGAAGATTTCGAGTAATGTTGAAGAACCAAGGAGATCATGCATGTGGACGAGAAGCTACAAAGTTTTACTTATTTTGTAATCCATATGTATTGATAGTTTTGCCACTAAAATTGACAAATGGGGAGATTGTTAGAGCATTGCTCGGTCGAACTCGCAAGCGTTGCTATCTTAAACTTGTTTTTCAATTTCTGGATTCTGTTGAGTAAGAACCTCTTGTCTACCTCTTGCAGTAACTAGCTGATTTAATGATAGACGCATTTATGTGTCTAATATAGCTCATTTGTATATATTGTTAGTACTCGATATTGTACTTATTTGGTTATTTTATGTATTTGTAGGTGTTTTTGGAAAATAATCTCTTGCGGCGAATTTGGCTAAAAATGTGGCATCTGGACCTCCGTTGATAACGTACCGGAAGCGCCTCAGAAGTGTACCGGAAGTATCCCAGAAATACCCCGGAGGAACCCCGAAAAAAGTGCGGAAAATGCCCCAGAGGACACTTGCTATACGGATCCTTGATTTTGGATAAGGGGTAACCTAATTACTAAGGGGTGACCCATTTCCAGGCAGCTGCTAAAGGGACACCAGAACTGGATAGGGGGAGGTCTTCTTCAAATTTCAAATACTGGTTTTGGCGGGAAAGGCCATGCATTTCGCTGTTGATTTTTGATCCGATTGTTGGAGCTGTTTTAGGGAGATTAAACACCGGAAATTGATTGGG
>NC_039362.1:207085298-207092413 GCF_003573695.1 Papaver somniferum
TTTTTTATGGACTTTGGACATTAATTTTGGGACATTTTTATTTTTATTTTTAAACCCTATGGAAGGGTATCCTTAAATACAAACTGTTTGCAGGGAAGGACGGTGATTACAATATCACCTCGGCCCCTCGGGTTCGCACACGGCATAGGAGTCGTGGCCCGAGTCGACTTCAGCGGTTCTTCGCCCGTCTGGTACAGGAGGTAAAATTCTAAACACCCGCGAATCTCCTGCAAGCGGGTTACTGGACTCCTTAAGGTGAATATATGCTGAGGACTTGAATATGGACTGTTTTTAAATTCCTAGTAAAGGGCAAGGACTGGACCATATAAGATAAGGGTTCGGATTTCATCACCGCTCCCTTCTTGCCCGCCTTAGGAAAACGAAACCTAAAGCGAACCTAAGCCTAAAATTTGGACTAGAAAGAGACCTATAGGGTATCGAGCTTAACAGGACAATCATTCGAAAAATATTGGTTACTCTTTTAAGCACACCTTGAAGTTCTTGACGGTTACTGCGAGTTGAATGCGTGACTGCGCCTCATTGGATCGGTGAGGTTTTGGGTATCAAAGCTCAACTGAGCTTCCCTCGCCTCGATTCAACTTGCTTTAACTCGTATTGATTCCAGAGGGGTTTGCTCAAATTGTAACGAATTCCCTTTCGAAGGATTAGAAGCTGGTCTAGAAACAATCTAAGTGGAGCCATCATGCTTGTTGTTTGCTAGAAATCTTTAGGTTTGCTGTGGTAAAGTCGAGTCAGCCTGCTGTGTGATTGCTAGAACTTTCCTGTCAGGATTTTTTTTATTTCCTTTTGAATTCTTTTTAGTGTATGCCCGATTTTGTTAATAGGGCTTGGAAAAGAGATACTCTAGGTCGATTGATTAGCGAAAAACCTAGTAGTTCTTCTGATTTAAGCAGGGAGCTCGAAGACTCTTCTTTGGAGAGCCCTGTTTTTGGAAACTTCAGTTTTGAGAATTTATCTCTGAGTGACAAAAGTACCCCTAGTACTCCAGTTGTGCCAACGATGGCAACTTTGAAAGATTACATGTTCCCAACTAGGACCAACCGAGCTTCATGCATTAAATTGCCAGCCACTACGGCTAATTTTGAGATAAAACCTAGTATTCTTCAGATGATCCCTATATTCTTAGGAAAAGATGATGAGAACCCTTATTTTCATATTAGGGACTTTGAGGAAATCTGTGGGACAATTAGGATAAAGGACCTTACCGATGAAGTCTTGAAACTTAAGATGTTTCCCTTTTCTTTGAGAGACAAAGCCAAGACCTGGCTTAATAACCTACCGTCTGAATCCATAGAAACATGGCAGGAACTTATCGCTGCCTTCTATATGAAATTCTACCCTAAGCATAAAACTGCAGCTGTTAGGCAGAAAATTAGTGCTAGTGTGCAACAAGAGGGAGAGTCTCTGTATAGGTTTTTAGAGCGATTCAATGATCTCCTATCTCAGTGTCCTCACCATGGATTTGATAATATGAAACTTGTACAGATTATTTATGATGGTTTAGACTATTCGACCAAAGCCATGGTTGAGTCTATGTGCGCTGGTGAGTTCACTAGTAAAAATGCTGATGATGCTTTTGCCTTCTTAGGAGCTATCGCTGAAAAATCCCAACAGTGGGAATCTTGTGTTGAACCCCCTAAAAGACTCTTGGTCAATAGAAGTAGCACCAATATGGTAGATACGAGTTTTGCGTCAGATGCTAAGTTTGCTGCTTTATCCAGAAGGTTAGAAGCTTTAGAAATGGGTCAGACTAAAAATAGGTCCCTTGTTGAACCTAATAGAGCCTCTCAAGTCTCTAGTTGTGGAATAGAGCCTGATAATTCATTTTGGGAAGGTCAGGTTAGTGAAGAGCAAGCCCATGCTGTCTATAACAATGCTAAGTTTGAGAACCGCCAGAAGTTTGACCCATACTCAGAAACCTACAACCCTGGTTGGAGAAACCATCCTAATTTCTCTTGGTCTAAAGGCCAGAGTCAAGGCCAGTCTAGCAATTCTCAGCCTCCCCCAGGTTTTGGTTTTAAGAACTCTTCAGGTCAAACCCAGTTTCAGAACACTTCCGAGAAAAAGATCTCTACCTTAGAGGATACTCTCACTATGTTAGCAAATAACCATGAAATGCTAACAAAGAACCACATGAGCTTTCAACAGGAAACTAGGCAAGAATTGAAGAATAATTCCCAGAGTCTTGCCAAATTAGAACTTCAAGTAGGACAAATAGCTAAGTTCATAAGTGAGAGAGAAGATGGAAGGTTCCCTAGTCGTACTGATCCCAACCCAAAAGGAGAGAAATCGTACAATCATGTGAGAAGATGGAAGGTTCCCTACCGTGTTGAGAAAGCTTTGCTTGACTTAGGAGCCAGTGTAAATTTACTTCCATATCATGTGTACCTTAAGCTAGGACTTGGTGAGATAAAACCTACCCAGATAACACTTCAGTTAGCTGATAGGTCCGTTAAAGTTCCTCGTGGTGTGATCGAGGATGTTCTCATAGAGGTTGACAAGTTTATTTATCCAGTGGATTTTGTTATCCTAGATACCCAACCTGTCCCTGACCCAGAGAACCAAATACCAGTGATTTTAGGTCGCCCGTTTTTAGCTACATCCAATGCGATCATTAACTGTCGAAATGGTATTATGAATTTGTCTTTTGGTAATATGACTATTGAGCTGAATATTTTTAATATTAGTAAGCTACCCTCTGAACTAGATGACTCGAATGTAGAAGAGGTGAACATGATAGGAACACTAGTCGAGGAGTCATTACCAAACACTTTGTTAGAAGATCCATTAGAAAAATGCCTAGCTCACTTTGGGATTGATTTTGATGATGATAATATAATTAATGAGGTTAATGCTTTGTTAGATTCAACCCCTTTGTTAGATACTAGTAATGGATGGAAACCTAAGTTCGAACCACTACCGGTTTCTAAGTCTACCCTAGTTCCTTCTTTAGAAGAGCCTCCTAAGTTGGACCTAAAACCATTGCCAGATACCCTGAAGTATGTGTTTTTAGGCCCGTCTGAGACTTTACCTGTGATTGTTTCTTCCGACTTGGATATAGATCAGGAAAGTAGGCTAGTAACCGTCATTCAAAACAACAAAGAAGCTTTAGGGTGGACCATAGCAGACATTAAGGGTATAAGTCCTACTGTTTGTATGCATCAGATCTATTTAGAGGAAGACACCAAACCTTCTAGGGAGATGCAACGTCGACTAAACCCCAATATGAAAGAAGTAGTTCGAACTGAGGTTCTTAAGCTATTAGATGCAGGAATTATCTACCCTATTTCAGACAGTAAGTGGGTCATCCCCGTTCAGGTTGTTCCCAAGAAATCTGGTATTACTGTAGTCCAGAATAATAACAATGAGTTAATCCCGACCCGAATGACCACGGGTTGGCGTGTTTGTATTGACTATAGGAAATTGAACAAGGTCACTAGGAAGGACCACTTTCCCCTTCCCTTCATTGACCAGATGCTAGAGAGATTAGCTGGACATAGTCACTATTGCTTTTTAGATGGATACTCTGGATATAATCAGATCGTTATTGCCCCAGAAGACCAGGAGAAAACCACTTTTACCTGTCCCTTTGGTACCTTTGCGTATAGACGCATGCCTTTCGGGCTATGTAATGCCCCTGCGACTTTTCAACGTTGCATGATGAGTATATTTTCTGACATGGTAGAACGGTTTTTGGAGGTCTTTATGGATGATTTTTCAGTGTTTGGTTCGTCTTTCGATGAGTGCTTGCATCATTTGTCATTAGTTTTGACTAGGTGTAAGGAAAAGAATTTAGTGCTTAATTGGGAGAAATGTCACTTTATGGTTCGTTCAGGAATTGTTCTAGGGCATATTGTATCTTCAAAGGGTATAGAAGTGGATAGAGCCAAAGTTGACCTTATTAAAACTTTACCGGTCCCAAAAACCGTAAGAGATATTAGGTCATTCTTAGGACATGCTGGTTTTTATCGTCGTTTCATTAAGGATTTTAGCTTGATGTCTAGACCTCTTTGCAATTTGCTTGCAAAAGATGTTAAGTTTGTTTTTGATGATGCTTGTTTAGAGTATTTTGAGAAGCTCAAGTCATTACTTACTACCGCCCCCATAGTCCAGGCACCCAACTGGAACCTACCCTTTGAGATCATGTGTGATGCTTCAGATTATGCTATTGGTGTTGTGCTAGGACAGCGAGAAAATAAGTTACTTCATGTGATTTACTATGCTAGCAAAACTCTGAATGATGCCCAGTTGAACTATACCACTACCGAGAAGGAACTATTAGCCATTGTGTTTGCCTTAGACAAGTTTAGACCCTATCTCTTAGGTTCTAAGATCGTCATATATACTGATCATGCTGCTTTAAAATATCTTTTGTCTAAGAAGGATACTAAACCTAGATTGATTAGGTGGATTCTGTTGTTGCAAGAGTTTTCTCCAGACATTAGAGACAAAAAGGGTGCCGAAAATGTTGTAGCAGATCACTTGTCTAGGCTAGTTGTTAGTTCCCCAGATGATTCCCTTCCTATAAGGGATAGCTTTCCTGATGAACAATTGTTCTTTGTTACCCACTTACCTTGGTATGCGAATATAGTGAACTATCTTGTTACTGGTCGAATGCCCCAACATTGGGGTAAACAAGATCGTTCTAGATTTTTAGCTGAGGTTAAGCACTTCTTTTGGGATGATCCTTATTTGTTTAAGTATTGCCCAGACCAAATTATTAGGAGATGTAAACCTGAGAGTGACCAGTCCAGTATTATTTCCTTTTGTCATGATTATGCTTGTGGGGGTCACTTTAGTGCTAAGAAAACTGCTGCTAAGATATTGCAGTGTGGATTTTATTGGCCTTCGTTGTTTAAAGACTCCCACAGTTACTGCGTTACTTGTGAACGATGCCAGAAATTAGGAACCATTTCCCGTAGGAACATGATGCCCTTGAACCCTATTTTAATTGTTGAGGTCTTTGATGTGTGGGGTATTGACTTTATGGGTCCGTTTCCTAATTCTTTTGGTAACCTATACATCCTTGTCGCCGTAGACTATGTCTCTAAGTGGATTGAGGCGGTTGCGTGTAAAACCAATGACCATAGGGTTGTGATTGAGTTCTTGAAAAATAATATACTTACACGTTTTGGTACACCGCGAGCTATAATTAGTGATGGAGGGTCGCACTTTTGTAATGGGACTTTTAGACTTCTGATGAAGAAATATGGTATTACACATAAGATAGCTACCCCGTATCATCCACAGACTAGTGGTCAGGTAGAGGTTTCCAATAGGGAGATAAAACGTATATTAGAGAAAACAGTTAATCCTAATCGGAAAGACTGGTCGTCTAGGCTTACTGATGCCTTATGGGCTTACCGTACTGCGTTTAGGACCCCCATTGGAATGTCGCCTTATCGGCTTGTTTATGGAAAGGCATATCACTTACCTGTTGAGTTAGAACACAGAGCTTATTGGGCTGTTAAGCAGCTAAATTTTTCACTTGACAAGGCAGGAGCCCATAGGAAACTCCAGCTCAATGAGTTGGACGAGATTCGTATAGATGCTTATGATAGTGCGAAGGAGTATAAGAACAAAATGAAACTTGTGCATGATAGAAACATATTACGGAAGTCATTTTCTCCAGGTCAAAAAGTTCTTCTGTATGACACTCGTTTGCATCTATTCCCCGGGAAACTGCGCTCTCGGTGGACCGGTCCTTTTGTGGTCCGTACTGTTTTTCCTCATGGAGCTGTTGAAATCGAGACACTGGATGGTAGTAGTTCTTCAAAGGTTAATGGTCAGCGATTGAAGCCCTTTTTAGAGCCTTTTCCTACAAGTGATGTTGAGGAGGTCCCTCTGGAGGACCCTGTTTACCCTTGATTGACCATCGAGGTGATTTGTATGTTGTATAATTTCTATATTCAGTTTTTGGTTTCACTTCACTCAGGTACTATCTTTCCGAACTCTCTCTTTACTATTTCCTCATGTTACCTATATTCTTGGTACTGTTCTTTCATGAGAAACATTGAGGACAATGTTAGATTTAAGTTTGGGGGTGGGGAAGAAACACTTTTTGTTAGCTTTTAGTTGCAATAAATAAACTCCAGAGCCTAGAAATTTATGCCTATTGAGGATTGCACTAACTAATCTAAGTGGATGGAAGCATTTTGATTGTAGGAGTTTGAGGAACCAATCTGATTAGATGGAAACATCTAAAAGAGTCTATTCATAAAAGCACAGAGCTCAGGTGTTAGAAATAACATGATAGTTTCACCATATCTCGTTGAGTCCTTTTCACTTCTATTTTTATTTTATTTTGTTTTTAAACTATGTTTCTCTAAGTGATAGGTGGGGCCCACGATTCAAGTTGTTACCAATGCTAGGGTGAATTAGAGTGATTGAGATACCATGAAAAAAAAAAGTTGAAAAAGAAAAAGAGATAAAAAAAAATGGTAGTTACCAAAAAAAAAAAAAATTTGAGACCAGACCATTTGACCAAAAGGAATAAATTCAATAAAGTCGACCACTGGTACCCTTGTATATGCCAGTTGTGTTGACCTAGAGTTAGGTTATCGACCACTGGTACCCTTGTATATGCCAGTGTGTTGATATTAGTCAGACTAGTATCTCAATCCATTAGGATAGGTTCATTTTGGCGGAGGCCTTCAGACAGATATGGGAAACGCCGTTCACTTAGTAAACATCAAAACCATACATGTTTTTCTATATCCATCTTCTTGATCTATCCATGTGATTAGTTTTGACTCCGAATATGATGTCCATAGTGCAACTATCTGAGTAGAGCTCTGTCACTTTATATGAATTTTAGTATGCTTGAGTGCAAACTCGTGTACATCAATTGGAATTTCGCATCAGGGTACTTCTTCCTGTAGTCAATAAGTATGCCAACCAAGGAGATTCTTTAGTGCCTTCCAAGGTTCTGCGTAGATAGCTAAGGTCTGGAGTACAGGTTTTGTGGGTGTATCTCTGGTAAGCCCTCCCGAGACTATAACTCGGCCACTAGGGCCACCTAGGGGTTTAAAGGCTTATTGCATACGCTAAATGCAATCGACGATGCCTGCGACAGTGAGTTAGGATTTTATTTT
>NC_039362.1:207092730-207128536 GCF_003573695.1 Papaver somniferum
GATTTGCTCGGGACTAGCAAATAATAAGTTTGGGGGTATTTGATAGACGCATTTATGTGTCTAATATAGCTCATTTGTATATATTGTTAGTACTCGATATTGTACTTATTTGGTTATTTTATGTATTTGTAGGTGTTTTTGGAAAATAATCTCTTGCGGCGAATTTGGCTAAAAATGTGGCATCTGGACCTCCGTTGATAACGTACCGGAAGCGCCTCAGAAGTGTACCGGAAGTATCCCAGAAATACCCCGGAGGAACCCCGAAAAAAGTGCGGAAAATGCCCCAGAGGACACTTGCTATACGGATCCTTGATTTTGGATAAGGGGTAACCTAATTACTAAGGGGTGACCCATTTCCAGGCAGCTGCTAAAGGGACACCAGAACTGGATAGGGGGAGGTCTTCTTCAAATTTCAAATACTGGTTTTGGCGGGAAAGGCCATGCATTTCGCTGTTGATTTTTGATCCGATTGTTGGAGCTGTTTTAGGGACATTAAACACCGGAAATTGATTGGGCTGGACGTGATATGGATATAAAATTCTAGTATGGATGATTTCATGGGCTTAATTGGGCTAGAATATCCGGGAGAAGCAATCAAAGTTAAAACAGAGAGACGTGTCCTGTTGTGCACTTTCAAAGATTTTTGAGAGATTTCTGGAGGAATTTGACGATGGATTAACATGTACATGGTCTTATTCAAGTCTAGGGAAGAGTTTGGTAGCTATTTTATAGCTAACAACACGTGAAAAAGCTCAACAGAAGGGATTATTCTCTCAACAGCGCAGAGAAGAAAAAGTCGGAATTTATACGAGTTATTTGGGATTTGAGGGCTATATAAGAGTGGTTTCAAGTCATAGAAAAGTTTATAAACCCTTAGGAGAGAGTTAGGAGGAGTTTAGAGACGAGTAGAGGAAGTTACAGAGAATTGGTGCTGCTGCTGCTGCTGCCATTGAAGAACCTGAAGAACACGAAGAACAGACTCGCAGAGTCCGTCGTTCTTCAGCAGTCTTAATTTCAAAACCAACTGTCGTTGTTTCACAGCAGTTAGTGCTACTATGGTTGTTTTTAAGACCCTTCCACTTTGTAACAGTGACGCTGTAACATTTATACAGCGTTGCAAACTTCTTTTTACACCATTTTCATCAATAAAAACACATTATTAAGCCATGAATACA
The DNA here is from genome assembly GCF_003573695.1 of Papaver somniferum. NCBI lineage: Eukaryota > Viridiplantae > Streptophyta > Magnoliopsida > Ranunculales > Papaveraceae > Papaver > Papaver somniferum. The sequence goes on from NC_039362.1 coordinate 207,093,906, forward strand.
TCTTATGATCATGTTTTTGGGATGAGGAGCTAAACCCAATCCAAGGGGTGACAGAGGAAGCCATTCTCACAATAATTATGTGGTAATCTCTATTTTATTAATTTATGCAATATTTTTATATGATTAATTGCATTGATAAAAATGATTTAAATGGTTTTTATTAATCAACTGTGTTTTCCCTTGATAATGCATGCTTAGTTTTAGACTCTTGATGCATTATACTTGTGATTAACATTTGATATTTTGGAAAATCTGCTCTTGGCAATTTTTAGAATCAACCCAATTATTTAAATTGCATAGTAAAAAAATATTAGATCACATAAGTATTGTTGATTGGTGGAATCTTAACCCCTATTTCTCCATAAAATTTTACTTCAGTTTGCTATTTTTCCTAAATTTTATTTAAATCTAGAAATTTTGTTACCTTCACAAGTCTGAAAAGACCCAGTTTTTACCACTACTACAATCACTATTTGAAAAACATCATTTAACAGAGCATTATCAAAGGGTTTCTGTCTGAAATAAGAGAAGCTTTCAAAACTTCATCATCTGCTTCTTGTTGCTTTTTCTTAACATCACCAAAAACATTCCAGTTCCACTCTTTTATTATTTGTTTCAGAGTTTTAAGATTATTGATGAAAATAAAGCCAAGATTACCCCTCACTTCTATGTTCCAAGCATCTTCAATAACCTTTTTGAACCCATCATGAGTCATCCAATCCTTCAAGGCCCTAAAGGGGATGTTAGAAGGTTTAGGAATATTAACATTAGCACCAAAAAGAGGACTATGATCTGAGGTACCTCTTGTACCAATTTTATAACCCCAACTAGGAAAAGATTCAATCCACTTAACATTATATAGAGCTTTATCAAGAAGAAACATGATCCTTTTAACACCAACTCTGTTGTTGCACCAAGAAAATTCCAAACCAGTTTTAGGTGCTTGCAGCAGCTCACAATTCTGAATACATTTATTTAAATCCAACACTGCAGAAGTTAAAGGATTTCTCCCTCCCTTTTTTTCCTCCATGCTAAGAACAGAATTAAAATCCCCTAAAATTATCTAGGGTTTGTTTAAGCATGAAATATTTACTAAATCTTCCCACAAAACTCTTCTATTAATGGTTAAAGAATCTGCATGAACACCTATTACTAAATGACCCCCAATATCTACTGTAATAGCTTGTTGAGTATTTGAAACTACCACTTGATCATTGATTGAAGCACTCCACATAAGCCAGATATTAGCCTTTTTTGAATTAGTAGAATTATGAATAATCTTTTTGTTCATTCCAGGCAGCCTTAATCTTGAATAAGAATCATAATTCACTCTTATTTTAGGTTCAGAAATCCAAACTAAGGTAGGACTAAAAGATTTAACTAAACTATAAAGTTTATCTTTGGCTTTAGATCTTCTTAAGCTTCTGATATTCCAATATAGAACTCTCATTTAGAAGAAAATTGAGAAGAGTTAGGACTTCTCACTCCTGTTAAATTTTTGCTATCATTATCTTTCTCCCCTGTTGAGTTGATCTGAGAAGCTTGCTTTCTTGTGGTAACATTTCTAGTTGGTTTCTGAATTTTAGTTTTATTTTTAATATCAATTTTCAAGATCCCCTCTGAAACTTTTGGAATATCTTTAGGAGATGGATGAGCTTCTATTTCTTTAACAGCTGACTGAAGAATATTGACCATATTGTTAATTGATGGAGCATTAGAACTGATACTGAGAATGTTGTGTACTGGAAGAGCTGGGAATTCTTGAAAAGATTCCATCAAACAAGGGAATTCCTCAGCATTATCCTGTAAAATGTGAAAACTGCCAGAAGATGATGCTCCTGCTGAAGAGTGAGCATGTATTATAGTTTCTGCTACATTTTCTTCACTAAAAATTTCTTTAACCTAGAAAACAGATTTAGAAGTTTCTACTAGTTTCTCACCAGGAGTAAAACAAATGTCAAAACCTACAGCATTGGGAACAAATGCCTTGATTTCTAGTCTACTTATATCTAAAGTCTCGGACTAGGATAGTTAAGTGTAGTTGAGCTCCATACTCCGCCGCGATCATCATATTAAGACGAAGAACTACTCAAGGAACCAGTGGAACTTCATCGACTAAAAGGTATATGGAGACTTGAACTTATCTATAACTCAAAAGTCTATCTACTCTATCTCCTACTCTTGAGACAAAAGTTGTATAAGTATATAGATTTCAATTATACACATTTGCTATTTCAAGCCGAGTTTAACTCGCCTATCTATTTCTCGAAATATGTGTTGGTAAGCTTTCGCTTTAGCCAAGTTTATCTTTACTCGTGACGAAAGTCATGTTGACATTTCAATATCTTGAACATCCCTTTGATGAAAAATAGTTTGTGAATAACAACTATATAACATCTGTTAGAGCATATCTCGGTTGAACCCATCAAGCGTTGGTATGTCAAGTTTGGTTGTCATATTTTAGTGAATCAAAACTCATGTTAAGAGTCGCTTGATTATGTACTAGAATCAACTTCGTATAAGTTAACTTCAAAGTATTGCAAAGACTTGAAGATGTGAAGAAGCAAGGATCTACAACGACAACAGTCATCCTTCCACTTGAGGTTAGTGATATTTGACTTGAACTGCTTCATTCCATAACCTATCTTTCAAGTCGTGCATATTGAAAACAAACTACGAAGCATATTTGAACTCTAGATAGACATAGTATTAAGGAATACAATACGAGGTTTATTGCTTAACCATTAAACTTTGTAGATAAGACATCGCCATAATCATTTGAATGCTATTGTGATTATGTATGGGTATGAGGTGAGGATTTCATCCTAGGGAACAATTTTTTACATGTGTTCTAAGGAAGTAAGTTCATAAACTTGTTTGTGAATGGAAAAGGAAATCACCAGGCGTTATTGGTTTTGTTGTTCATTGCATATCTTATGACCAACCAATATGTGTGATTGAGTATAACCGTTCACGATTTGTTGTGTTCTTGGTAGAACTATTCACAAAGGCCTGACTTATGTATTGGTATGACTTTTATTAGTGAAACCGATCTTAAGTAATCACCTGAGATGGTATAATCGGGTTTGTGATTTTTTTTTCTGACCAAATATGGGAAAGGGGAACCCATCCTAGTAAGAGGTGCAGTACATCACAAAGGGGAACCAATCCTTGTATGAGGTGCAGCAAGGTTTATACCATAAAGGGGAACCGATCATATAAACATGTGCAACACGTTTTTAGGCAAAGGGGAACCAATCCTATGGACATGTGCAACACATATAAGTTAGATACCATATATATGTGGGGAACCGATCCTAGTACCAAGTCAACCGAATTTTGGAAAGCTAGTGTGACTATGCACAGTACTCACATGGAAGGTAGAACCGAAACTTGTTTTGGTAGAACCGTTAAACCCATGATTGTGATTGAATATTATTTGATCAATCGCATAGTTCTTGAAAGTCAGATGAACCAATTCTAAACTTGTTTGGAAGTGTGGAAAATAAGTTTCAAGGTTGTAAGTGTGAAAGAGAACTTACAAAGTTAAGATGTCGACATACTTTGAACATGTGCTATGATTATTTCTTTAATTGTTTAAAGTTATTCCTTAACAGCTAAGAGAAGAGAATCCCAGGATCGAAACATAAATAAGTTAAGAATCTTTTACTTAAGGCATTTAACTTCATTTCATAGGGAAATAAGAATTAGTAATGTGCATTTACTAATTAGAGATTTTCCGAGAGATTTTAATCATTATTTTTGGACAGAGCATTTCCAGGAATTATGGAAACCGAATTTGTGCTTTAATGAATATCTTGAGAATTTTTTCGGTTTTGGAAATTCCTTGGTGTCCAAACGTACTTGTCTATAAATACTTGAAGTTTTCCTTTCTTGCAAACTAATCCTTCGTAACAACAAACTTCCTCTTTGTTGTGTTGTTACTGGTGTAGCCGCCTATTCGGAGAGGAGAGTAACCTAATTAGGTGAAATCTCTTACGGCCGTTCAGTTTAAAGTCTTCTTTGGGATTGAGAATCTCTAGCGTGTAACGTTGGTGGGAAACTAGATAATTGCAGTTTATCTTTTGTTTTCTTTGATTTGATTGACTAACGGTGGTTGAACTTTGATTGCACCTAGTTTGTTTATGCTTGAGAATCTTCTCTTCTGATATAAGATTCACTCAAACTAGTTCAGAGTTTCGACAGGGATCTTTAGACTGTTTTTAGTTCTAAAGACGATCTTGTGATAATCCATTGTTAACAGACTCCGTTCTGTGCGTGACTGATCACAAGAGATTCATGTGATTGTGTGCAGGTTTTTATTGAAGATCTGAGAAGATTTGAAGACGAAGAAGATATTGGAGATTTCTGATTTGTGGGTTCATAATCTTTGGTGTGCACAATACTTGTTTCGGTAAAAGAGGATCCAATTAATAATCGGTTTATCTTTGTGATAGATTGGATTGATTAATCGAGTAGATCGGCATCAACACAATTCTTTGGATTAATAGTGTTGTTGGCTTAATCTTAAACGATTACTTCGGTAATTGAATATAAGATAGATCTAAGAACCTGACGAAGGAGTTTATGTTAAGATAAACAGAAGAGCCTTTGTACAACTCATATCACTTGGTTGAATATAGTTGATACCAAACAGATTTGTTGTTCCTTTACTGTTTGGAATACGAACCAAAGGAATTGTTCCAAGTACGTGACTAAGGTCGGAGGCGTGGGAATACAGTCATAACTAGGTGAACTATAGGTTTAGTTGCTTGGTCTCAACTATACGAAGTTAGGTGTAATTTTGTGTAGCGGCTTAATCCTGAGAGTATTCAATTCTGGACAAGGTCCTGGGGTTTTTCTGCATTTGCGGTTTCCTCGTTAACAAAATCTTGCTATGTCAATTACTTTATATTTCCGCATTATAATTTTTTTATTATAATTAAAGTAAATTACACAAACGTTAATTCCTATTTACTTGATAAGTGAATTCTATTGTGTTTGGTTAAGTCTGAACCTTTTTATCAAGTAACATACTTCGTTATTGTATTGTATCGATCTCATATCCATAGACGATCACACGAAGTGTGAACCGATTAGTTGTATTGTCTCGACTCAGTCCATAGACAATCACTTTCGGAGAAAGGACTTATAGGTAGGAAAAGTTTTAGCTTGAGGTATATATTGGGTACCCTCGCCTTTTCAACATCCTATAATAATGTTTCAACGATTGAAGTGTAGAGTTGAGATTATGTAATCATCTTTGGATATAAGCATATATAGTGTGTTCGCACATTAGTGTATAAATCCATGAACCGGGAACCAAGTGTATGCATATGTGTGTGTACGAAACTGGTGAAGGAGACAAGTTAAGTATGTGTACTCGTACGCATACTGGCGGAATTTAACGTCCATGAATATATGCTGAGTTTGTGAATTGACAAACTCTTAACCAGTCACCTTAAGTATGCATACCCGTACGCATACTAACGGAAGTTTTCTACCCGAGAATTTCTGCTGATGTTGGAAACCAAAACCAACTTAAATCTGGTTGCTTAGGTACGCATACTTAAGCTGGTTACATTATCAAATCGCTCAGTTCATGAACTTAAACATTTAAATTATAAGGAATGCAATCTTTGCAAACCGTGGCTATAATGTTCATGAATCGGTTCAAGTGAATCAAACCGATTTTGTTTCAATTGAGTCTTCCAAAATATCTAAGCAATTGAAAAAATCTTTAACTAGTTCATTTGAGTCATTTGAACTAGTTGTGGTAAAGAACAATAAGGTTGATATGAAAGTGCTCATATGACTAACCATTTGGTTAACTGTTGTGAACCAACTAAGTGTACACGTTTAGGTACGGTTACTCAAACCTAAATGAAATACATTTCATTTTTGTATAACAAGCTAAGATTTGATCTAACGGTTGAAAGATATTATCTTGAATCTAATCAGGTTTTCATCTAACGGTGGATATTAAATGCTTTGTTATTAAGCTAACATTGATTGCAAACCCTGATTTGGAAACTATATAAAGGAGAACTATAGCAACCGAGAAACCTAATCCCCACACCTCCTGTGTGATACTAGTTGTGTTAGCTAGAGTCGATTTTCCTTTAACCTTAGGTTTCTTCTCGAGACCCTGTAGGTTAACGACTTAAAGACTTCATTGGGATTGTGAAGCCAGACCGGACTACTTTTCTTGTAGTTGTATGATTTTATCTTATTGTATCTACCATACGAGTACAATCGTAATACTAGCTTGAGATTGATATCTCCGATAGGCAAGATTGAAAAGAATTCACAACCATCTTCGTCTCATCGTTTGTGATTTCGCAATATCTTGTTTCGCTAGTCGATTAAGATTATTATGAGGTGATCGATAATTCTAGGTTGTTCTTCGGGAATATAAGTCCAGGTTATCGATTGGTTCATGTTCACCTTGATTTATCAAAAGACGGAAAAAAACTCGTAGGTATTTCTGTGGGAGACAGATTTATCTATTATCGTAGACTTTTCTGTGTGATACAGATTTGTTTATTAAAGTCTTCAACTTTTGGTCGTGGCAACTCTTAGTTGTGGGTGAGATCAACTAAGGGAATCAAGTGCGTACTATCCTAATGGGATCAGAGACATAAGGAGCGGAACTGTACCTTGGATCTGTGTGAGATTGATTGGGGTTCAACTATAGTCCAGACCGAAGTTAGTTTGTAGTAAGCTAGTGTCTGTAGCGGCTTAATACAGTGTGTGTTCAATCTGGACTACGTCCCGGGGTTTTTCTGCGTGTTTACGGTTTCCTCGTTAACAAAACTTCTGGTGTCTGTGTTATTTCTTTTCCGCATTATATTTTGTTATATAATAGAAATATCACATGTTGTGTGTTGTATCGATCAATTGTGAAATCCAACATTTGGTTGTTGATTGAAATTGATTGATCCTTGGATATTGTTCTTTGGTACCATCCAAGTTATTTCTATTGTAGTCAATTAGACTCGCAGATTTCTGTTTGCTTGAGTAAGAACTGAATCGAGAAATTGAGATATTAACTCTTTGATATATCTTTCTTAAGATTGAGTCTAACTGTCTGGTTTATTCTCTTGAAAGTATATTGGAGTTAGTCTATACAGATTGCTAATCGAAATATTAGGTGAGGTTGTTAGACCCCCGCTTTTTCAGACACTTGGGTGTTGGTCTTTCGTACGGTCCAAGTTATTTCTCATATCAATCAGGCTCACGGATTTCTATCTGTTTGGTTTGCTGATTGTATTGAGAAAGAGATAAAATCTCTTTGATTTATTTCTTGATTGATTCTCACTTTTAAGTTGGTTCTCTCGGAATTATACTTGAGGTTAGTCCATACAGATTTCCGAACGAAATATTGGGTGTGGTTATTATACCCCTGCTTTTTCACTAAATACAAAATATAAGATACAATAAAGGGTTTTTATACAGTATGCTGGCTACGCAATTGGGTTTTTGGGATCAATTTCATAGACTACAAAGATGCTTTATTGAAGAGAGATCTTGAATCCTCTATCTGATGGTTCAAAAAATTTCGTTATAAAAACCTAGATGATCAATACATGTGTAAAAAGCCACTATGTGTACTATTACCTATATATTATTATTGCAGAATATATGAAATCCGATATGCATAAGCAATACTTTGTAATACTACACATCCCGTGTAAAGGTCCAAATATAGTTCAACTTTTTATTAAGCACCAACCATCTGGGTGTCGATAAATCAGTTAGACCAGCCCAATCAGGCATGTTTTAAATATTTATGTTTTGATGAGAATGCATGAAAAAAGAAGAAAAAAGGGTTATCTTTAAACAGGAGAGGTGCCTGGTCACTTGTGGAGCAAGATGCTCGAACAAGCCGCGTTTATGAGTCAAAAGCTTTATTGGTAGGACACCGACTGCTCGAGCAGGATATCTGAGCCGGATGCAGTGACATAGGCAACTGGCGGCTAGGGTGGGGTGTGGACACCCCAAAATTTGCCAAAACTCGTTTTATTAATGGAGAAGAACACAAAAAATAAAATTAGCCCACCCAAAAATATTAGTCCATCCCGTACATATATCAGTCACAATTTAATCAGTTTACGTTATTCTTCTTTCCTTTTCTTTGTTTATGTTCTAGAATTTCAACACTTACCAGTACCTATTTTTTCTACAAATACATTCACTATATCTAATTTGAGCAAATAAGAACTCAAATTAAGAAATTACAACAAATTGAATAACTAAATTGACCATGTTATTTTTCACCCTTTATTTGTGTATATTTTCATCTAACATGACTTAGTTCGCCTTCCTATAACATTTTATGCAATTGACGGCGTTTTTACAAGCAGCGCAACCAATACAATTACCATAAAAAGGCCTCGTATTGCGTCTTGTTCACTTCATGTATATTATATCATAATAATCATTGAGTACGACATAAAAAGCCACCCCCTCGAGTTTTGTTCGATAATTCTAGGCTGTTCTTCGGGAATATAAGTCCGGATTATCGATTAGTTCCTGTTCACCTTGATTTATCAAAAGACGGAACAAAACTCGTAGATATTACTGTGGGAGACAAATTTATCTATTATCGTAGACTTTTCTGTGTGATACAGATTTGTTTATTAAAGTCTTCGACTTTGGGTCGTGGCAACTCTTAGTTGTGGGGTGGGATCATATAAGGGAATCAAGTGCGTAGTATCCTGCTGGGATCAGAGACGTAAGGAGCACAACTGTACCTTGGATATGTTTGAGATTGATTGGGGTTCAACTACAGTTCATACCAAAGTTAGTTTGTAGTAGGCTAGTGTCAGTAGCGTCTTAATACAGTGTGTGTTCAATCTGGACTAGGTCCCGGGGTTTTTCCTGCATTTGCGGTTTTCTCGTTAACAAAACTTCTGGTGTCTTTGTTATTTATTTTCCGCATTATATTTTGTTATATAATAGAAATATCACAAGTTGTGCGTTATATCGATCAATTGTGAAATCCAACATTTGGTTGTTGATTGAAATTGATTGATCCTTGGATATTGGTCTTTGGTACCATCCAAGTTATTTCTCTTGTATTCAATTAGACTCGCATATTTTTGTTTGCTTGAGTAAGGATTGAATCGAGAAATTTAGATATTAACTCTTTGATATATCTTTCTTAAGATTGAGTCTAACTGTCTAGTTTATTCTCTTGAAAGTATATTGGAGTTAGTCCATACAAATTTCTAATCGAAATATTGGGTGAGGTTGTTAGACCCCCGCTTTTTCAGACACTTGGGCGTTGGTCTTTGGTACCGTCCAAGTTATTTCTCATATCAATCGGGCTCACAGATTTCTATCTGTTTGATTTGCTGATTGTATTGAGAAAGAGATAAAAGCTCTTTGATTTATTTCTTGATTGAGTCTCACTTTTAAGTTGGTGCTCTCGGAATTATATTGGAGGTTAGTCCATACATATTGCCGAACGAAATATTGGGTGTGGTTATTATACCCCTGCTTTTTCACTAAACAAAAAATATAAGATAAAATAAAGGTTTTTATACAGTATGCTGGCTACGCAGTTGGGTTTTTGGAATCAATTTCATAGACTACAAAGATGCTTTATTGAAGAGATATGTTAAATCCTCTACCTGATGGTTCAAAAACTTCGTTATAAAAACCTAGATGATCAATACATGTGTAAAAAGCCACTATGTGTATTATTACCTATATATTATTATTGCAGAATATATGAAATCCGATATGCATAAGCAATACTTTGGAATGCTACACATCCCGTGTAAAGATCCAAAAATAGTTCAACTCTGTATTAAGCACCAACCATCTGGGTGTCGATAAATCAGTTAGACCAGCCCAATCAGGCATGTTTTAAATATTTATGTTTTGATGAGAATGCATGAAAAAAGAAGAAAAAAAAGGTTGTCTTTAATCAGAGAGGTGCCTGGGACACTTGTGGAGCAAGATGCTCGAACAAGCCGCGTTTATGAGCCAAAAGCTTTATTGGTAGGACACCGACTGCTCGAGCAGGATATCTGAGCCGGATGCAGTGACGTAGGCAACTGGCGGCTAGGGTGGGGTGTGGACACCCTAAAATTTGCCAAAACTCGTTTTGTCGATGGAGAAGAACAAAAAAAATAAAATTAGCCCACCAAAAAATATTAGTCCATCCCGTACATATATAAGTCACAATTTAATCAGTTTACGTTATTCTTCTTTCCTTTTCTTTGTTTATGTTCTAGCATTTCAACACTTACCAATACCTATTTTTTCTACAAATACATTCACTATATCTAATTTGAGCAAATAAGAACTCAAATTAAGCAATTACAACAAATTGAATAACTAAATTGACCATGTTATTTTTCACCCTTTATTTGTGTATATTTTCATCTAACATGACTTAGTTCGCCTTCCTATAACATTTTATGCAATCGAAGGCGTTTTTACAAGCAGTGCAACAAATACAATTACCATAAAAAGGCCTCGTGTTGCGTCTTGTTCACTTCATGTATATTATATCGTAATAATCATTGAGTACGACATAAAAAGCCCCCCCACTACCGCCCCCCATGAATTCCTGACTTCGGCAATGACCGGATGCGATCAATTAAGGTCGGACAGATATTTAATATCCCTCCAAGTATATTACTATCTCCATTTCAGAAAAAGAGATATTTTAATTTTTTTTCCTAAAATAACCAAGTTTAAGAAGTTAAAATATCTCTCTCCCAGAATCGGAGGAAATATATTTTTGATTTTTTTAGGATATCTAAATTAAATAAATTAGTCGGAAACTCAATTTCCGCCGGAAGCTATTGGAGCGGAAAATCAATATCCAACCCCTATAGCCAAGGCCCATAATAGATGCATTTTTTTTCAGGGTTTTAGCTTAGCCACATCTAGAGTTTGTAGCTAAGCCGCAACTTACCATAACGTTTTTTCTAAATTGGCTTCCAAACTCAACAATCATTAACACAATGGAGGTGGTCTTAGGAGCGAACAACAATGGCAATTGATTATATACATGAACGGTGACGATAGATCATATCTTGTAGGAAACTAGGAGAGATAATGAGTCGTACAACCAATAAATTTTCTTCGCCTGAACAAATTTTTTCAGGTCAATACTATCCGTTTTCTTTATCTAGTAGTGTCTCAACGATCTTCTTTTACCGGTTTCCACCTCCCCTCCCTCCGAAATTCTACCGGAATCTTCCTTCTCCTTGCTTTCTTTTCTCCTAATGCTATGTACAACTCTGATTCTATGATTACTCTCTTCAAAATCACCATATAGTGTCTCTGCATTAGTCTCTATGGCGAACAAATAACAACCTCATCACTGTCTCTGTAATTGTCTCAGTTCATCCCATGGAATCACAGGTCTCGCTGGAATTTCTAGAATCACAGGAATCACAAGTCTCACAACAATCACAACATTCGCAACTTTCACTACAATCCCTACAATCTCTAAAATCACCTATTTTACAGGAGTCACTAACAATATCAGCCTTAAAGAAATCTACACAGCTAGTCCAAAATTGAATCATCTAGAAAATTTTAACACTATCAGCTCCAAAGATTCATCAAACATTAGCATCTTAACTGCTCTTATTGATGAAAGATCTGCACCTGGTATTACTACTTTGCAGTACTCAAGTTCAATGTGTTATCCTGCAAAGCTAGTTCTATATAGCCATCCTGTGAAGCAAATTATGAAATCAGGAATTACTTCTTTGCAGTACTCAAGTTCAATGTGCTATCCTGAGAAGCAAATTCTAAATAGCTACCATGCTAATCTTGTTTTCATACCCACTTTGGAGAAGATCACTCTACCCAAAAACTATCTACAATTCCATAATCCTATCAGCACCAGAATAAGCCACAAAAAAGCCATTCATACACACCCATATTTAACCAGCACAGATTCAATTCAAACAACAAAATCACGCATTCACATATCATTTAACCAAAAATCAACAAATATCCATGATTCTGAAAGTAGGCTCCAAAGTTTAGTAGCCTTCAAGAAAGTAGTCTTCAAGGAAAAATAAAACAACAACCAAACACTATCCACATTGTCTTTTCACACGCTTTAAATACCAAACAAAAGTCCCCTCCAGTGAGATTGAGAATTCGAGAGAAGAACAACAACTCTCCTTACCGTCTACTTTTGATGCTGAGTCCTGCTGTGAGTTCCTTGGCTAATGGTCCGATTTTGGCTCCGACTCACTCGCCTAGTTGGCCTTGGAGTTTGAATCCTAGATGGTGGTATTCTTTGATTCATTGGGTTTGGCTCTCCGCTGCTGGAAGCGCTCATTGGCTGAGCTGGATCGGCCTCTAGATCGGTGGCGGGTTGAGTTGCTCCGGCGAAAATTGCTCGACCAATTCTACCAGTAGCTGGACAAATGGCATCCAATACAGGAAAGTGCATAGGCTCTTCTTCACGCTATGTTCGTGCAACCAACTGCTGAACCATAAATTGCTCCCCTACAGGAAGAGTAATAGACTGAAACCCAATCCTGGTCAAGCTAGAAACAAGGAACCAATCAGCAACGACTGCAACACCTTCATGAAATTCAAATGGTCCATACTTTGGATGGTAGGCATACAAAACCCAATAATCATCATCCGAACCAGCACGCAACGGCTTCATAGATTGATTTGGATCATCACTCTAATTAGTCTCAGAAGCACTAGTAACACCTCTTCTCGCAGCACTAGGCATCTTACAACCTCCATGTTATACATTGACATCAGGCTTGGGAAATGGCTTGTTGTTATCTTGATTAATATGAGCGGGTTTGGGCTGCTTGAAGAATTGAATCAATCTTTCAATTGGAGAATCGACCATCAATTCATGCACAACACCAGGAGGGCCATCCTCTTGCAAGCATTCTTCGATCTTCACTTTCATGTTATGCTACATATCCCTCAAATACCAATCGAAATTCTCTCTGAAATTTGGACACTCACATCCCTGTGGGAATGCAATTCTGCATGGCATACGACTAACTATGTGCTCATTTGGGTGCCAGTGAATACGCGGCTCGATATCTACCTCAGTCATCTTTCTTTTGCCCTTGCGATCAACTTGCTGCTGGTTATCAGCCATAGTGGAAGACAAAAGAGATCTACTTCTGGAAATTTTTTAGAAGGAAAAGTTGCAGAGAACAAGCACTTGAACTCTTCACCGGAAAATGAAACGGCTCTTATAAAAGGATGCAACTTGGGGTCTTTGGTCGCTTCTCCAATTAATAAAATCGATTCCCAAAATTTGCAATCCTTCATTCAAATCTCAATCTATTATTCCCATGTCGTTTCAAATCTCCCGCTAATAGGCTATCTGAAAAAGCGAGGGTCTAACAACACCACCCAATAATTCGATTAGCAATCTGTATGGACAAACTCCAATATACTTTTTATGAGAATTAACTAGATAGTCAGACTCAACCAATAAAAAGATATATCAAAGAGTTTATATCTCAATCTGTCGATTTGATCTTTACTCAAGCAAATAGAAATCTGCGAGTCTTTATCAAAGAGAGATAACTTGGACGATACCAAAGACCAATATCCAAAAATTAATCAATATCAATCAACAACTAAATGTTGGATTTTCAATTGACGATCACAAACGCACAACTTGTATTATTTCAATTATATAACATATAATGCTGAAAAGAAATAACACAAACACCAGAAGTTTTGTTAACGAGGAAACCGCAAATGCAGAAAAACCCCGGGACCTAGTCCAGATTGAATACACACTGTATTAAGCCGCTACAGACACTAGCCTACTACAATCTAACTTCGGACTGGACTATAGTTGAACCCCAATCAGTCTCCTACTAATTCAAGGTACAGTTGTACTCCATACTCCTCTGATCCAGCAGGATACTGCACACTTGATTCCCTTAGCTGATCTCACCCACAACTAAGAGTTGCTGCAACCCAAAATCGCAGACTTGATAATAAAAAAATCTGTCTCACACAGAAAAGTCTATCAAAGGATAAATCTGTCTCCCACAGAAAAACCCTAGGTTTTGTTCAGTCTTAAAATATAAAATCAAGGTGAACAGGAACCAATTGATAATCCGGTCTTATATTCCCGAAGAACAACCTAGATTAATCAATCACCTTTCAACAATCCTTCTTGACTACACAAGCGATTTTTCGAGGAATCACAAACAGTGAGACGAAGATGTTTGTGACTTCTTTATCTTGCCTATCGGAGAACTCTCACGATCTCAAGCCAATCAAAGATTGTACTCGTACGACAGAAGATGCAAGATCAGATCACACAACTACGATAAAAGTAGTATCGGTCTGGCTTCACAATCCCAATGAATTCTTTAAGTAGTTAACCTGGTTTTAGAGAAGAAAACCAAAGGTTAAAGGAGAATCGACTCTATCGAGCGCACTAGTATCACACAGACGTGTGGGGATTAGTTTTGCACAATGCTAGATGTCTCCTTTATATAGTCTTCAAATCAGGGTTTTTCCTTAGTTACAAAGCAATCCATATTCAACGTTAGATGAAAACCTGATTTAGATTCAAGCTAATATTTCTCAACCGTTAGATCGAAAACTTAGCTTGTCACACACACTTGGGTAGACGTTTACTGGGTTTGCGAAAACCATGCCCAAACGTGTACGTGTATGTTGGTTCAACATAGTAACCCAAAAGGTTAACCATATGAGCATTTCATATTAACCTAGTTCTTCTTCACCATAACTAGTTCAATTGACTCAAATGAACTAGTTAGAGAGTTGTTCAATTGATATGAGATCTTATGTAACTACACAAGACACAATTGAAACAAAGATGATTCGATTCGATGAATCGGCTCACGAAATTTATAGCCACGGTTTGCATAAAGCATTCCTTAGTAATTTAAGTTTCATGTTCAGAGCACATATTTAGATCATAACCACTTAAGCTCACAAACAAGTTCGCGAACTTAAGGCAACCGGCAGAGTTTTCCAAACTCAGCAGAAGATCTCGGCAAAGAGACTTCCACCAGTTCGCAGACTGAGTATGCGGACTAAACACGCAAACGAGTTTCTAGAAAATCCCAGCAGAAATTCTCGGTAAGAGAACTTCCGTCAGTTTGCGTGCTGAGTTCGCGGACTGGGTTCGAGGACTTGGCAAAGCCAATTCCTCCGGTTTCTCTCAATCAACAAAGTTCGAAAACTTCGAATTAAGGAATACATGGTTATGTAATCTAAACTCTCATTCCAATCATTGAGACATTCTCAGAGGACGTTATATAGCCGTTATTCACATACCGTTTCACGTCAGAGCATTTCTCAAAGTAATTGAAACTTTTCATGACTTTCGTCACTAGGTGAAGATAAACTTGATCAAAGCGAAGCGTTTTACCAACACACGATTTCGAGAAAAATATAAGTAGTGAATACTCAGCTCGAAATGTCAAATGTGTATGATTCAGTCTATATAGCATACAACTTTTTGTCTCATAAGAAGTAGGAGATAGAATAGATAGAATTTTGAGTGATAGATAAGTTCAAGTCTACACATACCTTTTTGTTGATGAAGTTCCACGGTTCCTTGTGTAGATCTTCGTCGTTGTATGATGAATCGCCATGAAGTCCTTGAGCTCAACTACACTTTTCTATCCTAGTCCGAGACTTAGCTATAATAGACTAGAAATCAAGACTCATAGTTTTGATCACTAACATTGAAAAACATGCTTGATATAGCAACGCATGCGAGGTCGACCGATCTATGCTCTAACACTATCATAACCTATGTAGCAGGAAACTGTTTTCCTTACGCATTTGCCCATTAACTAAAAGTTTGCTTCTCTTGACAGGTGGAAAAAAACCGCTGGACAATTCTACACTTGGCATTCGTAAGTGGCTGACGTGCATCACATCTTGGATTGCCATACACCCAATCCACACGATACAAATCCAAAATCTTACTCATCTGACTCAGATACTGTTCAATGTTGAAAGGCACAATAGTTGGGCTAGAAACCAATCCAAATTTCTACACGGGTCTTTGATCTTGAGACATCTGTCCAAATCAAAACTTGGACCTGATCAAAATTGTAACCACCATTACTACACTCCAGAAGGTCGCAAGTTTTAAAGACCCCACTCTCTGTTAACCATGTTTCACCCTCTCTTTATCTACAAAGCTGCTAACATCAATACACATAGTTTAGCCCTTTATGACAGGTCTCTATCCAAGGTACCGTTAGCCATTGTATATCAAGACCAAAGCTACAAAGTCATTGGAGCTTTCCTTACTCAAAAGTACATACCTATCATTCATCTCAATTATTTGTCCATACGCACCAGAATTTTGGAATCCCATATGAAGTACGACAAGCATCAGTATACACCCGTGAACAAAATTCAAATTAAACCTTGTCAATCCCAACCTCCCATTGGGAAAATAACCATTACCTATACTACTCCCAGTGAACATTACCCTCACCTCCTTCTCCTGCCTCATCTTATTAGTTTAATGGCCTCCTCTTCTAACTCCTATCCTACTTCCATTGATAACTTGGTCCATAAAATGAATTCAAATCTATCTATTCCTGATGATCTATTTCCAAAAGTCTTTATCAATCCTGAAAATGTCAAAACAAAACAACCTCAAGACTGGAAAGGATGCTTTATTGGTAAACTCTGCAGCAACATTTGCTTTCAAACCTCCAGAGTCAGTAATTTCATTAATCCTAATTGGGAGATGCAGAGTAGGATTGAAGTTGATGTATGGAACAGGAGAAGAAATTTCTACATTCTCAGAACCACACATGAAGAAGACTTTTCAACCTTAAGAAAAGGAGGTACTAGAGGAGTTTTTTAGAAACTTATGATCTTAGTAGGTGTCCCTGCCAATGGTCTTGATCTGATTGATGAAGAATTATTCTCTAAAGTCATGATTTGGATTCTGGTGAAGAGAATACCAACCCATATCATTTCTGATATCAAAAACATACTTAGACCAATTGGAGTCTATCAAGATGCTAAAAAACCTTATGGAAGAGATAGATTTGAAAAAAATCTGGAGGTTAAGCTTACAATCAATGTCACTAGGTCCCTAAAATTTGGTATTGAAGCCTTTGAAACCCCTGATGTAAAATTTGGTATTGAAGCCTTTAACAACAATTCTCCTTACCTTCTACTTTTGATGCTAAGTCCTACTGCGATTTCCTTGGCTAACGGTCCGAGTTTGGCTCCGAGTCACTCGCCTATTTTGCCTTGGAGTTTGAATCCCAGATGATGGTGTGCTTTGATTCATTGGGTTTGGCTCTCCGCTGCTGGAAGCACTCATTGGATGAGCTAGATCGACCTCTGGATCGGTGGCGGGTTGAGTTGCTCCGGCGAAAATTGCTCGACCAATTCTACCAGTAGCCGGACAAAGGGCATCCAATACAGGAAAGTGCATAGGCTCTTCTTCACGCTATGGTCGTGCCGCCAACTGCCGAACCATAAATTGTGCCCCTACATGAAGAGTAATAAACTGAAACCCAATCCTGCTCAAGCCGGCAACAAGGAACCAATCAGCAACGACTGCAACACCTTCATGAACTTCAAATGGTCCATACTTTGGATGATAGTCATACATAACCTAATCATCATCATCCGAACCAGCACGCAACGGCTTCACAGATTTATTTGGATCATCACTCTCATTAGTCTCAGAAGCACTAGTAACACCTCTTCTCGCAGCACTAGGCATCTTACAACCTCCATGTTCTACATTGACATCAGTCCTGAGAAATGGGTTGTTGTTATCTTGAATAAGAGCGGGTTTGGGCTGCTTGAAGAATTGAATGAATCTCTCAACTGGAGAATCGACCATCAATTCATGCACAACACCAGGAGGGCCATCCTCTTTCAAGCATTCTTCAATATTCACTTTCATGTTATGCTGCATATCCCTCAAATACCAATCGAAATTCTCTCTGAAATTTGGAGACTCACATCCTTCTGGGAATGCAATTCCTTATGGCGTACGACTAACTATGTGCTCATTTGGCTACCAGTGAATACGCGGCTCGATATCTACCTCAGTCATCTTTCTCTTGCCCTTGCGATCAACTTGTTGTTGGTTATCAGCCATAGTGGAAGACAAAGGATATCTATTTCTGGAAATTTTTTAGAAGGAAAAGTTGCAGAGAAAAAGCACTTGAACTCTTCACCGGCAAATGAAAAGGATCTTATAAAAGGATGCAACTTGGGGTCTTTGGTCGCTTCGCCAATTAATAAAATCGATTCCCAAAATTTGCAATCCTTCATTCAAAGATCTATATCTTATTCCCCTGTCGTTTCAAATCTCCCGTTAATAGGCTATCATAGCCTATGTAGAAGGAAATTGTTTTCCTCACGCATTAGACCATTAACAAAAAGTTTGCTTCTCTTGACAGGTGGAAAAAAACCGCTGGACAATTCTACACTTGGCATCCGTAAGTGGCTGACGTGCATCACACCTTGGATGACCATACGCCCAATCCACACGATACAAATCCAAAAGCTTACTCATCTGACTCGGATACTGTTCAATGCTAAAAGGCACAATAGTTGGACTAGAAACCAATCCAAATTTCTACATGAGCCTATGATCCTGAGGCATCTTTCCAAATCAAAATTTGGACCCGATCAAAATTGTCACCACCATTACTCCACTCCAGAAGGTCGCAAGGTTAAAAGACCCCACTCTCTGGTAACCATGTTCCACCCTCTCTTTATATCCAAAGCTTCTAACATTAATACACATAGTTTAGACCTTCATGACAGGTCTCTATCCAAGGTGTCGTTAGCCATTGTAGATCAAGACCAAAGCTACAAAGTCATTGGAGTTTTCCTTACTCAAAAGTACATACCTATCAGTCATCTCAATTATTTGTCTATACGCACCAGAATTTTAGACTCCCATATGAAGTACGACAAGCATCAGTATACACCCGTGAACAAAATTCAAATTAAATCTTGTCAATCCCAACCTCCCATTGGGAAAATAACCATTACCTATACTACTCCCAGTGAACATAACCCTCACCTCCTTCTCCTTCTCCTGCCTCATCTTATTAGTCTAATGGCCTCCTCTTCTAACTCCAATCCTACTTCCATTGATAACTTAGTCCATAAAATGAATTCAGCTCTATCAATTCCTGAGGATCTATTTCCAAAAGTCTTTGTCAATCCTGAAAATGTCAAAACAAAAAAACCTCAAGACTGGAAAGGATGCTTTATTGGTAAACTCTGCAGCAATATTTTCTTTCAAACCTCCAGAATCAGTAATTTTATTAATGCTAATTGGGAGATGCAGAGTAGGATTGAAGTTGATGTATGGAACAGGAGAAGAAATTTCTACATTCTCAGAACCACACATGAAGAAGACTTTTCAACCTTAAGAAAAGGAGGTACTAGAGGAGTTTTTTAGAAACTTATGGTCTTAGTAGGTGTCCCTGCCAATGGTCCTGATCTGATTGATGAAGAATTATTCTTTAAAGTCATGATTTGGCTTCTGGTGAAGAGAATACCAACCCATATCATTACTGATATCAGAAACATAGTTAGACCAATTGGAGTCTATCAAGATGCTAAAAAACCTTATGGAAGAGATAGATTTGAAAAAAATCTGGAGGTTAAGCTTACAATCAATGTCACTAGGTCCCTAAAATTTGGTATTGAAGCCTTTGAGACCCCTACTGTTTCCCACTGGCTAGAAGTTGCTTATGATCTCAATGGCATTAAATTCTGTAAAGTTTGCAGAATCCTTGATCACCCAAGCCCCTTTTGTCCTGCTCCACCAAATCAAAACCATTCTGCTCATCAGTCTCTACCAACTCCCCATACAAGAACTCCACAATAAAAAATTGTTCAAGCTGGTAAAGATATCATACACAGAGTTTATTATGATGATGATGATGATGCTGAATTTGAAGCAAAGATGAAGGTGTTAAAAGATTGGAGCTAGAAAAAGCAATAGCAAATATTGCTTGAACTTCCAACAGTCCTATCATCTTTGGAGCTCAGACATCTCCCATGATCTTGCAATCTCTCCTCACCCTAATGTTCTGGCTTGTCAAATTAAAAATAGAAGACTAGAGCTGGAAAAAAAGATTGTGGGTTCTTACAAGAAAAAAATCCCGAGAATGAAAGCTGCTGCAAGAGATCATCACATTAAAAACCCTGAAGTAGAAAATGATGCTGAAGTTGCTGCTGCTGATAACATTTTCCCTGCTTCTCCTGCTCCTAAAAAGTTCCCTTTCAATACCCTTCGCACTCTGGCCCAAATCAAAGCCAATATGGACATTGAAATTGCCAAAAAGAAGAAGGAAGCTTGGAAAGCCAAGAAAAAAGCTCATAGTTTTGAAAATTTAAGTGAAAGACTTCCTAATTCTACCCCTTAGGACCCTAAAAGAAAGAAACCTCTCCCCAATGAAAAAAACCACATATCTAACAGTTCTGAGTTGGCCAACATCAAGAGATTCAAAGACATGACTGAAGATACTAATGAGCAGATGAGAAATCCTTCTACCTTAATAGCTAATGGTACCTTGGAAAGATCCTCCTCTAGAAATATGGTACACTCTCTCATCCGTACTTATTTCTTCTTCTTAAAATCTCTCAATCTCTTTTTAATAGTCCATTACATTATAAACACTTACTATTATCATATCATTAGAAGGCTTACATCCAAATATCCAAATGTGTCCTATTTCTGGCAATTTTTCACCGCTTTGGCATGGAACTGGAAAGGATTGGGAACAAGGGATGCTAAGAGCTACCTTAATGATATGCTTAATAAGTTAAATCCTGACATAATATTTCTCTCTGAAACTAAACAAAAACATGATAAGCTTAAGAAAACTATGCATGATATTGGTGTCAACAATTTCTGGTTTGTTAATCCAGGAGGGGAAAGTGGCACTGCTGGTGGATTAGCATTGATATGGAAAAATACTATTTCTCTAGACATTTTGGACTTATCCTTAAACCATATCAATGCTATAATCAAACCTTCCAATAGCCCCCCTTGGCTTTTCACAGGATAATATGGTAGCCCTTATGATACCTCCTCTAAAGTTAACTCTTGGAAAATGATAGATAAAACTGCAGCCACCAATAAATTACCTTGGTTGGTAATAGGTGACTTCAACTTTATCCTTCATGATACTGAAAAATTCAGTACAGATCCAATTGATACCTCTGAAGAAGCTCTATTCCAAAACAAGATTTTTGATCTTGACTTGATTGATCTTGGTTTTACTGGATGTCCATTCACTTGGTCAAACAAAAGAAGGGGTCATGCTCTTACTGAACAGAGATTAGATAGAGTACTAGTTATTGATGATTGGCTATCCCTTTATCCTAACACCACTATCACCAATATGCTAGCCATTGGGTCTGACCATCACCCCGTCCTGCTGAACTCCAACCCACATTGGAAAAATGGAAAGATTCCTTTCAAGTTCTTTGTCCCTTGGATGGATCATGAAGACTGCAAGAAAATTATAGCTGAATGTCGGAGCAAATCTCTTTCTGGTTCCAGTGCTTTCACCATTGCCAGAAGACTCAAAGATATAAAGCTCAAAATCAGAGTATGGAACAAGGATGTATATGGCAACATCAAGACTAATATTGAAGAATGCAAACACTATTTAAACTGGCTCCACAACAACTATTTCAAAATTGATAGGGGTCATGCACTAGCTGATGCAAGGAAACAACTCAAAGCTTGGCATGACATAGAAGAAAAGTTTTGGAAAACCAAAAGCAGAGGTCAACTAATAAAATTGGGAGATCAAAATACAATCTATGTTCACAGAGCCACCAAGAATAGAATTAGAAGGAACAAGATTGATACAATACAAGATGAGAAGGGAGATTGGATTACTGACTATCAAGAAGTCAAAAATTGCTTCACTACGCACTTCTCCAACATGGCCACTGCTGAACCTATAAACATCTCACCAGAAATCATCAATCTCATACCCACTACTATAACATCTGCTGACAACAATCTGCTCAACAGACAACCTGATCACAATGAAATAAAGTTCATTCTCTTCAGCATGGCTAGTGAAAAAGCTCCAGGTCCTGATCGTTTCCCACCAAATTTCTTCAAAACCAACTGGGAAATAATAGGAAATGAGGTTTTCAAAATGGTACAACACTTCTTTACTTCTGGCCATTTACTCAAAGAAATGAATTTTACTTTCATGTCCCTTATCCCCAAAATTGACAATCCTACTTCTCCAAGCCACTTTAGACCCATAAGCCTCTGTAATACAACCTATAAAATCATATCCAAACTCATAGCCCAGAGAATGAAACCTCATCTCAGAAAAATCATATCCCCATACCTATCTGCCTTCATTCCTGGCAGACAAATATCTGATAACATAGCTATTGCTCACGAAATAATCCACAACATGAGATCCAAAAGAGGGAAAAAATGAGACTCGGGAATTATGGGTATCAAAATTTACATGGAAAAAGCTTTTTACAGAGTAGATTGGACCTTTCTTCTATCCATAATGCAGAAAATTGACTTCAATGAGCAATGGTGCAACAAGATAAAACAGTGCATATCAACCTCGACTTCTGTTGTTCTCATAAATGGTTCTCCTGACAAATTTTTCAAACTCTCAAAGGTTTAAGACAAGGTGACCCTCTCTCACCCTACCTTTTTCTTTTCTGCATGAAGTCCTTATCCAGAACTCTTATCTATGCTGAGGAGTTGGGCCTTATCCATGGCATAAAGATCTGCAAAGCTGCTCCTTCTATCAACCACCTTCTTTTTGCTGATGACTGCATGATCTTCTGCAAAGCCAACTTGCCTGAAGCTCAAAACACTATGGATATCTTACAGATCTTTGGAAGCTCCTATGGGCAACTCATTAACTATACTAAATATGGAGTTTTCTTCAGCAAAAACACAAACCCAAGCCTTATACCTCTAATCAGCACCACTATGGGTGTTCAAATTCTTCAGTTGGATGATAAATATCTAGGTTCACCCCTTTCACACATAGAAGCAAAATGAGTTCTTTCAAACCTGGAGTGGAAAAACTCAAACTGAGACTATCTAGTTGGAAAAATGTGCCCCTAAACCCTGCAGGGAGGGAGCTGCTCATCAAATCTGTCACTTCTTCTGCATGTATCTATCAGATGAACTGCTTCAAGATCCCAAAGCAAACCTGCAAAGACATCAACAAACTTCAAAGAGATTTCTTCTGAGAGGGAAATATAGAAAATCCAACTGTTTACTACCCTAAAGCTTGGACAGCAGTTTGCAAACCTAAAGAGATAGGAGGATTGGGATTCATGAATATGGAACTTTTTAACAACTCTATGATCACAAAAATTGGCTGGAGGTTAGAGCAAGATAAAGACTCTCTCTGGTACAAACTTATGGATGCAAGTACTTAATGGGCAGGAATGTTCTCAATATGGACATAAATCAAAAGATGGTGACTCCAGGATATGGAAAGGAATTCTAGAAGGCATCAGCAACATTCAACAACACTGTGTCTGGAGAATTGGCAGTGGGAGAAGAATTAAACTTTGGGAAGATATTTGGATTCCAAACACCACTACAAGACTTCTTAAACCTCCAAATTATAATCATCATATGGAAACTGTGGAGTCTCTCCTCCTCCCTAATGGCTCATGGAATGAAACTCTTGTGCGAGCCCTCTTCTGTAACTCTGTTGCTCAAGAAATCCTTGTTCTGGAAACTCATCCTAATGAAGAAGACAAGATAACATGGAATCTAGATGATACAGGAAAATTCCCTGTCAAGGCTTTATATAAAGCAAAGGTTGGCACTCTTTACATAAATGATACATTGACAGGCAACTAGGAGGAAATTTGGAACATGAATGTGGCTCCAATTATCAAAAATTTTATCTAGAAATATGCTCATGGAATTTTCCCCACTAATGTTATATCAGCCAGTATTCTGCATTATATTGATCCTCTATGCACTATCTGCAATAGTGGGAATAAGGAAACCATGACACATATGTTTCTAAACTGTCCTGCTGCAACTTTAGGTTGTAAGGAAATCATTGGTTCTCATATTACTCAGTTTGATAACAATACTATTTTCATTGACTGGCTGAACTCCTGGTTTCAAAATGGGGTGACCAGCCAGGACTGCAACATCTATGCTACTACTTGCTGGTATATCTGGAAAGCGAGATGTGATATGATATTCAGACAAATTAAACCAAATGTGTCTATCACTTCAATGCGCATTAAACAACATATCTGTAACCACAACATAATTTAAAATATGCCAGAGCATATTATAAATGATTTCTCCCTTTTACCTGAGGAAATAGATTCAGACATGCCATAAAACATCTTTCCTTACAATCTGAATCAGAATGTCCCAATGGATCATGGGAATATTATCAAAATATGTACTTTGCAATATCCAGAAACTTTGATTTACTATACTGCACTGACTATGATGGATTTTGCAAGAAACATCAATGATACCAGAGGACATCCAGGATACTCTGGAGCTTGGGGAGCAACAGGAGGTGCTGATCTAGCTTTCCAATGGGCCAAAGAAATGCAGCACACAAATATGGAGATACAAGCTGAATCCATGGATACTCTAATTCGGTTCAAACGACTCTACCATAAAGCTGCCAAAGGAAGATTTCATCTAAGTTTCTATGACAAAAGCAATAGTGAAGAGGAAGACAGTAATACTGATATCAACCTAGTATCTTTTGTTTTAGTAAACCTTAAGCTCATTCATAGAATTCAAAATATGGATGCTTTTAATATGCACTCTTTTGTAAGAACAATGCTGGAAGGATGAGTAGTCCTTCCAATGATAACTCTTTGTATCAGTCTTAGGTGCTCCTTTGGCACTCTAAGTTCATCTATAAAAAAAGAAAATACTCCCACCGTTTCAAAATGATAGGCTTGTTTATGTCTAAATTTACACATAAACAAGCCTATCATTTTGAAACGGAGGGAGTATACATGAACAACAAAAGAAACAAAAAGATCCAAACACCGACCTAAAATATGAGAGTAAATTTTCTTACAACTAAAATAGGAGAGTCATGATAAGATCCGCTGGCCAACAAAAGAGTTCTTCCACGACATTTTTTTTTGTTTTTTTGAGGTAAATTATGTTCCAACTTGTATAAGGGAAAGGGACAACTTGATATATAATCGCATAAGGGCAATCACAGTGGACGACCAAAACTAAAAAACTGGACCAAATTTCAGACACTATGGAACGGATCAAAGAACAAATACTAGACTAAAACTAAAAACCAGATCATATTTGATCTTTAATTTGGTTTTGATGGAGCGTAAAATAGGACTATGCCAACGTGGGGTGCAACTTTAATCACCACCTGATAGTGAGACGCGAACCAAAATTGCGCCTGTACGAAGCGGAATATAAACCAACGCCCGGTGGGGCGTAGTTTTAAAATGAACCTCACGCTACACTCATAGTTACGCCTGGTGTCCGTTGAATACTGTAACTGATTTTGATCTTAATTTGGAATAATTGAACTATAACTGCCGTGAATGATTGAGCTATAATTGCCGTAGTGTTATAAGCTACCAGATGTAAGATGGATGCCCACATTCATGGGGCCCACCATAGACAACACTCGCTCGACACCAAGACTTGAACGTGTCTTTTAATTAGATATGTAAAGTGATGAGTCATCACTTCTTCCTGTTACTATAAATACCCGTAATGGGTGCCTTGTACGAGTTGTTGAGAAATAAGGAAAACAGAAAACTTGATAACATTTTCACTTCCTCGTTTCAGTGTACTAATATTAGTTAGTGCTATGTATATACATGTGCTCGTACTAGAAAAGATAGCTGATGCTTAATTACTGCTAGTTTATGAGTACTTGAACTCGTGCTATTGTATCACTGGTTGCAACAGCACCACTAGTTATAGTACTGACTAGTGGATAGGTAATTAGTTAGTCATGATCATGAAGAACTCATAAAACGTAGTTTCTAATAACGCCTCACATGAAGCGGGATTTCACGGCTACGTCCCATTTGGGCGTATTTTGTATTTGCGCCCCATTTGGCGTAATTTCTTTTTGCGCCTGGTCGACCGGCGCAGTTTAGATATTCCGTTTGACCAAATATAATCTTCTACTGTAGTGTAGCACCACGAACTAA
Source organism: Papaver somniferum (assembly GCF_003573695.1). Classification (NCBI taxonomy): domain Eukaryota; kingdom Viridiplantae; phylum Streptophyta; class Magnoliopsida; order Ranunculales; family Papaveraceae; genus Papaver; species Papaver somniferum. Next base: position 207,120,096 of record NC_039362.1, read on the forward strand.
GATTAAATTTGATCGTTGTCTTTAGTCTTTCATAGTTGGTTTTACTCGTACCATTGTAGTTGCTCTAACAATCTTAGTACCATATAGATCTGGTAGTGGCCCAACCTAAGAAGATTTGATTCTGTTTGGTGATTGCCGATCGTGTACTATATTACATTCAATGATTCAAGACTCGAGGCAGTCGAAGCAATGACTCAATGATTCAACGGAAAATGGGTCAGTTGTCCAAATATTTTTAAATGACCAAATATTTTTAAAACATGGTTTAAGTGGACGAGTAAAAATTAGTATGGGTGAAATGGACACCAAAAAAATAGCAAGAATGAATGACTTAAACTTACAAAATACTCCCTCCGTCCAAAAGTAACATTCCGATTGGACTTTGTCAAGATATTAAGGAAATCCTATAAAATGTCTTGACTAGCCTATTTAATGTTATGTTATTACCAAAACTAAATTTATTAGTGTTAAAAAATTTAAATTGGATAGTATAATACAGTTGGAAAGGTTATGTAAGAATAAGTAGGAGTTTTATTAGGAATTTTATAACTATCCATAAGTGTTTTTAGTTGAAAAAAGAATGACAATTAGTACAAAGATATTGAGTAAGTTTTTTTTCCATATATATGATGATAATATTTAAGATTTTGAATTAAATTTATATTATTATTATTTTATTTTTATTAAAAAAAAGTCTTTTCAATTATAATGTTTTCTATGGTATATCACTCCAGGACAGGTTCTTTAAAGAAGTCAGTTGGCACACGAGACACAAGTTGTGTGCCAACCCATCTCTGAAAAACAAATATGCGAGTGGGAAGAATTGATCCCATGACATTCTCCTTGCGAGTGGCAAGAATTTATATTAAAAATGATTTTATGATTATTAAAAATAAAGGGTATATTTGATTGTTTAAGGGAAAAGTATGTTTATAAACAGAGCGGACAGATAAAAATGGACAGACCAAAGTAGAAATTAGGACAGATAATTTAGGACAGAGAGAGTAGCAAGGATGAAACTGGATGCATCCTGATGTAAAATAAAAATAAAAAAAATATTTTGAAAATGGGTAGGATGAAACCGTTTACATCCTTTCTATTTTTACATTTTTATCCATTTAAACAGTATCAAAATCTAAATGTCATTTTCATCCAAAAATTGTTGATTTTGATCTTTTTAACCAATTTTGTGATGATTCAATGGTACTACTATAAAAGTCTTAAAAGACAACTATAAAACTCTTAAACGTATTTGGTAATCACTAATCAAATCAGTTATCACTATTAATGTGATAATAAAGATTAGTAGCCTTTTTCAGTAGAAAGTAGACTTGAGATGGAAAAAGCAATTTTGTCAAAAATGGCATGAATGATGAATAGTTGAATCATCCATGCTCATCCCACACCTTTCCTTCAAACTCTTTCGGTTGCGTGTAACATTCAACATCGTTGCAAAAATGGAGATACGCGCGTTCTGGTGCTTTGCAAGGTGATTGAACCAAAGGCACATGGAAGGGTGGGTGTGCAATTGCCCACCCTTGGTTGCCAAACTCCTCAACTGGGTATCAATTTCTCTAAGCCCAAATCTGAAAGTTAGACTAGAAAAATAACTTTGCATCCCCTTTGAAAACTCTGTTAAATCTAAACAAAGAAAAGAGAATTCCAAAATCTATGTACGGGGAATTTTCCTTTTTAGAGTTTTTTTCGTTTGTTTTGTGGTGTATTTTTCCGTTTGCCCATCTTTTTTTGAAATTTTGGCTCCGCCCGCTTTCACTGTCCAAATTCCCCATGGTTGTTAATATGGGTACCAGTTTGTTCAGGGGCGTGCCATCCAAAGGTCTAAGATATTTGGTTTTATATAAAATTTGATACATCCCCAAATAAATTGGTACCCCTATTAGCAATCTTGTTTCACGACATTTCCCATGAGCACAATTTTTTTTCTTTTTTTGAAACTAGGCATAGGCCCGTCCTGTCTCCTGACAGCGTAGCCACCGACTTACTCCCCGTGAGCAAATTCGGCCCCCTTCCCCATAGTAAGTTAGTAATAATTCTCCAATATTTGAGCGGAGACTCGCACTGTTGACCTCCTACTTGAGAATTAGACTCCTGGTCAACTGGGCTAACCCCATGAGCACAATACTTGCTCTTACAGAATATATCATTTAGAGCGCTTAGATGCACCCGAAAGTATAACTTTTCAGAGGTTGGGTTGAAAATAAATTTTATAACCACTTTAAGAAGCAAAAAAGAAATGTACTTTCCGTGAAGTAAGATTTTTTTGCTTTGAATTCCGGAACCGACTTTTATGTTTATTTTCCCTGGCGAGATTGAGGTAGACCCAGATTAATTGGGGTATACCTGATGAGACAAAATCTAGGTTATTTTGAAGTAAAACAGGACATCCCTTAACCATGTATTTTCTAAATGGGTAATATACCCTTGTTTAGTTAACACTAAAAAATCTAATTAGGTTAATTAATTGAGTTTAGATTAATTAATTGAGTAGATTAAAAATTATGAATTTAAGTTATGAAAATTTGTTTTTGATTGAATTTACGTCGGAAGATTTTTGATGATTTTTGTTTTGTTTTGAGAATGTTTTTTGCAACGGGAATGAAAGCACACTACCCAAACACTTCTAAAAAGGGGATTGCAAAGCTGTTGTATGAAATCATACTCAAAATTAAAGAAGAAATCAGCACTTTCAGTTCTAAAATTATGAAAAATCGGCAAGGTCGACGAATGAAGAAGATGCCGACTAACTTTGGCCGGCATGCTTATTTCTAAATAACAATGCGGGCTTTATTATTTTTAACACACATGAAACTGTTGTAAATGCTTCACTAGTCGACATCTTATTGATTTTTTACCTTGCCGGCTAACTTATAATCGGCAAGGTCGACAAAAAAATACCCTGTCGACAATAGGATTTTTGACATACAGAGAAAGGTGTTTAGAAATGCATGATTAGTTGGCAAGGTATTAATTTCATAACCTGCTGACTAAACTATATATAGTTGGCAAGGTATAATAATGCATACTGTGACGACCCTGTAAATGCTAATTCAGAGATGAAAGTCGTCACAATATTCAACCCAGGAAGATACCGACTAATTCTAGTCGGCAAGATCGACAAAAAAAATACCCTGCCGAGTGTTGATAGAAATGTGGAATCATACGGGTTTTGAGATTGGGTATGATTTTTGTACTCAATCTCAAATCGAGTATGTATTTACATACTCAATTTGAGATTGGGTACAAAAATCATACCCAATCTCAAAGCCCGTACAACTAAAATTCAGTCTCGTTTTGATTTTTTGTTTTAATTTGATTTTTTTTTTCTTTTCTTTTTTGATTTCATCACATAAACTTTGAGTTTTGAATGATTTTGAAGTTGATGGATTTCAAACGACATGGTTCTTTTTTTCCTGTAATTCATGTATTAACAGTCTGGGCAAATTGGTCTTTTGATACCTTTTAGACACCCCTTAACACACCATGTTGGATGGGTTTAAATTTAGTATACCCCAATTGATTTGGATATACCCCAATCTCGCCGGGTTGTTTTCGGTTGCCAAACATCTATAAGTGTGGTGAGAAAAATACCATAGGGATAAAACGGTTGAGGAACAAAACATGACTCTTTACTCCCATGTGCATTGGGAGTTTGGACCGACCCGATCATAGTTTGGCTGCACCCAATTCCATCTGATACCCAACTTGGGCGTCTGTAGAACATACAGTTTGGGACAAAACCCCAAATAGTCTGTAGCGTGTCTGTCGTTCTTATTTGAAAACATTGTCTTAACCCAAGTTAGTTGAATGATCGTTATCAACTTATCAAACATTCCAATATAAATACTGCAGCACCACTGGCATGAACATTTGCAACTCATTGCAGTGATCTGTTGGAGAGTACTTGAATTCTACTTCTACATCATGAAGAATGTGGGCTTAAGGGGGGTTCTCACTGGATTTCTAGTAATCCAGCTGGTTGCCTCTGTCTCATTAGTTCATTTCACAGAGGCCATCACTAACCCGCCGGAACAGTTTAATCGGAGTTGGTTTCCTGCTGGTTTCACTTTTGGAACAGCTTCTTCTTCATATCAGGTAATGCCCGCAAATTATTATCTATAGAAGGTTTTGTATTTTGAATTGAAATTCATCGTTTTTGTGGTTGCTAAAATGCAGTATGAAGGTGCGGCAAGTAAAGATGGTAGAGGACCAAGTATTTGGGATACTTTGACCCACAAATTTCCAGGTATCTCGATTTTAGTTTTTCTGATCAACAATGAATTTTATAAAACTAACAACCAATTTGCTAGAAGCACAAGTAGGCTACAGAAGTTGGAAGCAACAACAAAAAGTTGCTGCATTATTTTACTTCTAGACGTCGTGTGAAATTTACAGGGTACATGGATACCCGTACACTTTTTAAAAAAATAACTTTTCAGCTTAATTAAATCAAAAAATCTGGAATTAGACTGGGGACTGAATTTCAGGGCTTCTGTCAAAAGAAAGTGATTTTCTGGTGAACGAATTTTTTATTTTAATTTCGGAAATTATTTTTGTTTCTCATTGTCAAAAGTTGGTTGTTAAACTAACTTTTGACTTTTTGATTTAATTAAGTTGAAAAATAATTTCTTTTCTAGCACTAACCATGCTTTATAGCTAACGTGTTTGGAGTTTTAATTAAGCAAAAAAATTTTGTTTCTTGCTTTTGTCAATCCCAAGAGTTTGAAGTTTCGCTTTATAAAAGTAAATTTTTTTACTTCTAATTTATTCTAAAATTTTCTAACAAAATTTTAACTTTTCGACTTAATTAAATTAAAAAGTGACTTCAGAAAGTGTATCCAAATTCCAAACACCCTCTTACTCTACAAGCTAGAAGCAAAAACAATTTGCTTCATAAAATAAGTAACTTTTTTATTTCATTGCATTCCCAAACTAATTTTTGGCTTCTCCATTTAATCAAGTCAGGAAATGAATTTTTGGAATGTACCAAAACACCCTAGTAAGATAGATTATGTAAAGAGGATGCATAGTTGGTTTAACATGATGTTTGACATTTAATTCGACGGTGTAACAGAAAAGATACTTGATGGTAGCAATGGAGATGTAGCAGTTGACTCTTATCATCAGTACAATGAGGATGTTAAGATTATGCAAGAAATGGGATTGGACAGTTACAGATTTTCCATCTCTTGGTCCAGACTACTACCAAGTAAGAAATACACGTTCTTGGTCAAGAAATTTCACGAATGCTTTCCGATTGTTAAATTATTCTTTTATATTTACGTTATTTGAAAAAAATATCAGCCGGGAAATTAAGTGGAGGAGTGAACAAAGAAGGAATCAAGTATTACAACAACCACATCGACGAACTCTTATCGAAAGGTACGCAATCTTGATCCGCAACTCGCATTTTATCAAAAATCATTTAAGCACACTACAAGAAAATCTAGTTATTGCTACGTCATATATTGACACACCTTCAATATAGGTGTTGTAAAAGAAAATTTCTAGTCACAATAATTTTCAGCTGCAACTAAAAACTATAATTTACTGCTGCAAAATGATATTTTTGCCACACAATTGTAACAAAGAATGTGGCAAAAAGTATAATCACTTGTTGCAAGTGCAGCAAAAAACTTCTTGCTACATAGGCTATTGCGACACTAATAGGAGTTTATGCCATAACCATTGGGTGCTGCAATATATTAAGTTTGTTGTAGCACAAAAAATTTAAATGCAAATGATGAAATGAACAAGCTTGCAGGTGTACAACCCTATGTGACGCTCTTTCACTGGGATCTTCCCCAAGGCCTTGAAGATGCACATGGAGGATTTTTAAGCCCACACATAGTGTAAGCTTCGAACCGACACTTTTGATTTATGAAATTAGGAAATGTTAACATGCAATCGATTTGCATATACCAGGGATGACTTCAAGGATTATGCAGAGCTATGCTATAAAGAATTTGGTGATAGAGTTAAGCATTGGATCACATTAAACGAGCCATGGACATTTAGCAACGGCGGTTATGCATTAGGAAATTTTGCACCTGGCCGATGTTCAAAGTACGTAGACCCTAACTGCACTGTTGGTCATTCCGGAATTGAACCCTATTTGACTGGTCATTATCAGCTCCTCTCTCATGCTGCCGCAATTCATGTTTATAAGCTCAAGTATCAGGTATATTTTTACAGATATACTAAACAAGTGTAGCAGAGATAAATTTTTATGTTTAGATATGTTACATGTGAATATTGATGTAGGCATCACAAAAGGGAAAAATTGGAATCACATTAGTGTCTCACTGGATGGTGCCCTTTTCCAATGCTAAAAGTGATCGACATGCTGCCCTTCGAGCCCTCGATTTCATGTATGGTTGGTAAGTATGTCCACCCCTTAATAATCTTCCAAAACATCTAAAATTGATCCAAATTACATCCGCTAGTTTTTGGCAATTCATAAGATTTTCCTTTTATCTTTTAGGTTCATGGATCCATTAACATTCGGCCGATGTCCAATGAGCATGCAATCTTTAGTTGGAGATAGGCTACCAAAATTCAGTAAAGAAGAATCAGACATGGTCAAGGGTTCATTCGACTTCCTCGGGCTAAATTACTACACTGGAAATTATGCAGAACATGTTATGAACGCTAATAACGACATTAATCCTAGTTACACCACTGATGCTCAAGCTAAGCAAACTAGTAAGTTTTTTTTTCCCTTCTGGTTCATGATTTTTTATAAGTTCGACTGTCCGAGTTACATCATTTGTAGCTATATTAATAACATATTGCTGCTTTTCATTGTGACAGCCGACAGAAAAGGCATTCCCATCGGTCTTAAGGTTTGAGCTTACTTATTATGTATTTTTGTTGTAAAAGTTTCTTAATTGGAATGAAATTCTAATGGTTTGATTATCATATGTGCAGTCAGGATCTCCTTGGTTGCATGTGTACCCACAAGGAATAAGAAGTTTACCACATTACACAAAGCGAAAATACAAGAGTCCTATAGTTTACATTACTGAGAATGGTAAATAGATTAAAATGTACTATCATTGATTGCAAATTTTATGGTCCCGTCTGATGTTTCCGTTTGATCATATGGGTTTGAGTAGTTTAGTTATCTGTGGTGATTGCACGCGTATGCGATTTATTTATCTTTCGATGTTTATTGTGTTATTTCCAGGGATATCAGAGAAAAATGATCCTACATTATCATTGAAGGAAGCATTAAAGGACGACTTGAGGATCACTTACTATCATAGCCATCTCTATCAAGTCCAAAGAGCTATCAAGTAAGTTACACTCAAATCTCTGCTTCCCCTTTTGCCTAGCCAACCAAATTTAATGTTTCCCAAGAGTGGATACTTTTAACACTTTTCATGGTTCTATAAAACAGAAATAAATTACGTTTTCTTTCGGATTCAAGTCATTAGTATTATCATCCAATGAATCTTTACCACTATATTACAATAGATTGGTATTTTATTTATTTATAATTGTGCTGTTAATTTAGTGTTTTTTTTTTTCTTTTTTTTCTTTTTTGCAAATGATGCAGAGAGGGTGTTGACGTGAGGGGATACTTTGCATGGTCTTTGCTAGACAACTTCGAGTGGAATGCTGGCTACACAGTTAGGTTTGGGATCAATTTTGTAGACTATAAAGATGGGTTATTGAAGAGATATCCTAAATCTTCTGCTCTATGGTTCAAAAACTTCCTCAGAAAAACCTAGATGATCAATGCATCCATAAAATGCCACTTATGTATTATTTACAGAATAAATAAGAGCCAATGTATAATTCAGATTCTATGCAACAATAAATAAAAGGTTGAATTTCTATGTGATTTTTCTCTAATGAATTGTGTAGTTTGATATACTAGAAAATGGAGAGATGAAGTGTCTGAAAAATAAATAAAGAGAAATTGAGAAATATATGCCTATCCGAAACCCAGCTTACAAATATAGGCCTTTTTTTTTCAACTTTTCAAATATAGGTCTGTCTCCACTTTTCCATCCATCTTGGTTAAGTCCCATTATATTGTTACTGATTTACCCTTTACTCATTGACACGTTGACCTTCTTCATCATTTTTAAGGTTCATTGATCTCGGTTCAGGATTGTTTCACCATTTTCAGGTTCATTACATCATTTTCCAAAATGGTTCATCATTTGCAAGTTCAGAGTTTAGGGTTCAGGTTTTTGATTCAGGGTTCATGGTTCCCAAGTTACAGGGTATAGGGCTCAGTATTTTAAATAGGTGGGAAATCAACCTTGCACAAAGGAGATGTGGTTCAGGGATAAATAAGACTTTTGAGATAACTGTCACCTTGTACTTAACTGGATGGAATCCGTTTTTTCAAAAAAAAAAAAAAGATAGTGGGACCAAGTCAAAACATGCCTATATTCGAAAAGTTAAAA